>NW_026607214.1:107500-140000 GCF_029890125.1 Rhinichthys klamathensis goyatoka | reverse complement strand
CATTCGTCCAGATCTGATTCAGAACATTGATCAAAACATAGATGGAGTCCATCAACACCCCTAAAGCTTTACTGTCCTAAACCTCTTCAGGGGTTCGACATTTCATTTGGTAATGTTTGGCAGCTTTGATTTATATACTGTTGAATATTTGATGATGGCGTTTGATTACACGTTTCTCGCAATTCTGACTTTATATCTCGCAATTCTGAGAAATAAAGTCAGAATTGTGAGATGTAAACTCGCAACTGTGAGATAAAAAGTCGCAATTATCTTTTAAAATGTTTTATTCTGTGGCGGAAACAAGCTTCCATTCCTCAGGATCAAAACACAGGTGAAGAAGAAGCAGAAACAAGCCATAGAAGCATTGCTTACACACGTGTTATAAAGTCACAATTGCGAGATATAAAGATGCAATTCTGAGAAAAAAAATCTGATTTGCGACTTTATATCTCGCAATTCTGACTTTATATCACACAATTGCAACTTTATTTCACACAATTCTGA
Organism: Rhinichthys klamathensis goyatoka; assembly: GCF_029890125.1. Classification (NCBI taxonomy): domain Eukaryota; kingdom Metazoa; phylum Chordata; class Actinopteri; order Cypriniformes; family Leuciscidae; genus Rhinichthys; species Rhinichthys klamathensis. Next base: position 139,496 of record NW_026607214.1, on the reverse strand, counting down.
CTTTATAACACACAATTGCAACTTTATATCACGCAATTCTGACTTTATAACACACAATTGCAACTTTATATCACGCAATTCTGACTTTATAACACGCAATTCTGACTTTATATCACGCAATTCTGACTTTATATCACGCAATTCTGACTTTATATCACGCAATTCTGACTTTATATCTCGCAATTCTGACTTTATATCACGCAATTCTGACTTTATATCACGCAATTCTGACTTTATATCACGCAATTCTGACTTTATAACACACAATTCTGACTTTATAACACACAATTGCAACTTTATTTCACACAATTCTGACTTTATAACACACAATTGCAACTTTATATCACGCAATTCTGACTTTATAACACGCAATTCTGACTTTATATCACGCAATTCTGACTTTATCTGACTTTATATCACGCAATTCTGACTTTATATCACGCAATTCTGACTTTATATCACGCAATTCTGACTTTATATCACGCAATTTCAACTTTATAACACACAATTCTGACTTTATAACACACAATTGCAACTTTATTTCACACAATTCTGACTTTATAACACACAATTGCAACTTTATATCACGCAATTCTGACTTTATAACACGCAATTCTGACTTTATATCACGCAATTCTGACTTTATATCACGCAATTCTGACTTTATATCTCGCAATTCTGACTTTATATCACGCAATTCTGACTTTATATCACGCAATTCTGACTTTATATCACGCAATTCTGACTTTATATCTCGCAATTCTGACTTTATATCTCGCAATTCTGACTTTATATCTCGCAATTCTGACTTTATATCTCGCAATTCTGACTTTATATCACGCAATTCTGACTTTATATCACGCAATTCTGACTTTATATCTCGCAATTCTGACTTTATATCACGCAATTCTGACTTTATATCACGCAATTCTGACTTTATATCTCGCAATTCTGACTTTATATCTCGCAATTCTGACTTTATATCACGCAATTCTGACTTTATATCTCGCAATTCTGACTTTATATCTCGCAATTCTGACTTTATATCTCGCAATTCTGACTTTATATCTCGCAATTCTGACTTTATATCACGCAATTCTGACTTTATATCACGCAATTCTGACTTTATATCTCGCAATTCTGACTTTATATCACGCAATTCTGACTTTATATCACGCAATTCTGACTTTATATCTCGCATTTCTGACTTTATATCTCGCAATTCTGACTTTATATCACGCAATTCTGACTTTATATCTCGCAATTCTGACTTTATATCTCGCAATTCTGACTTTATATCTCGCAATTCTGACTTTATATCACGCAATTCTGACTTTATATCAATCAATTCTGACTTTATAACACACAATTGCAACTTTATATCACGCAATTCTGACTTTATATCACGCAATTCTGACTTTATATCACGCAATTCTGACTTTATATCTCGCAATTGCAACTTTATTTCACACAATTCTGACTTTATATCACACAATTCTGACTTTATATCACACAATTGCAACTTTATATCACGCAATTCTGACTTTATAATTGCAACTTTATATCACGCAATTCTGACTTTATAACACGCAATTCTGACTTTATATCACGCAATTCTGACTTTATATCACGCAATTCTGACTTTATATAACGCAATTCTGACTTTATATCTCGCAATTCTGACTTTATATCTCGCAATTCTGACTTTATATCACGCAATTCTGACTTTATATCACGCAATTCTGACTTTATATCTCGCAATTCTGACTTTATATCACGCAATTCTGACTTTATATCTCGCAATTCTGACTTTATATCTCGCAATTCTGACTTTATATCTCGCAATTCTGACTTTATATCACGCAATTCTGACTTTATATCAATCAATTCTGACTTTATAACACACAATTGCAACTTTATATCACGCAATTCTGACTTTATATCACGCAATTCTGACTTTATATCACGCAATTGCAACTTTATTTCACACAATTCTGACTTTATATCACACAATTCTGACTTTATATCACACAATTGCAGCTTTATTTCACACAATTCTGACTTTATATCTCGCAATTCTGACTTTATATCACACAATTCTGACTTTATATCACGCAATTCTGACTTTATATCTCGCAATTCTGACTTTATATCACGCAATTCTGACTTTATATCACGCAATTCTGACTTTATAACACACAATTTCAACTTTATAACACACAATTGCAACTTTATATCAAACAATTCTGACTTTATATCTCGCAATTCTGACTTTATAACACACAATTGCAACTTTATATCACACAATTCTGACTTTATATCACGCAATTCTGACTTTATATCTCGCAATTCTGACTTTATAACACACAATTCTGACTTTATAACACACAATTGCAACTTTATATCACGTAATTCTGACTTTATATCTCGCAATTCTGACTTTATAACACACAATTTCAACTTTATATCACGCAATTCTGACTTTATAACACACAATTTCAACTTTATATCACGCAATTCTGACTTTATATCTCGCAATTCTGACTTTATAACACACAATTCTGACTTTATAACACACAATTGCAACTTTATATCACGTAATTCTGACTTTATATCTCGCAATTCTGACTTTATAACACACAATTTCAACTTTATATCAAGCAATTCTGACTTTATAACACACAATTTCAACTTTATATCACGCAATTCTGACTTTATAACACACAATTTCAACTTTATATCACGCAATTCTGACTTTATATCACACAATTCTGACTTTATAACACACAATTGCGACTTTAGATCACGCAATTCTGACTTTATATCACGCAATTCTGACTTTATATCACGCAATTCTGACTTTATAACACACAATTGCGACTTTAGATCACGCAATTCCGATGTAAACTCACAACTGTTAGAAAAAAAGTCTGAATTGTGAGATAAAAAGTCGCAATTACCTTTTTTATTTGTTATTCTGTGGCGGAAACAAGCTTCCATACGGCGGTTCTGTACTCTTTCAGAAAATGTGTAACAGCGCCCCCTATCTTATAACAGTTTAGAACATGGACTGCCGGAAATACTTCAATGGAATGTTCCGTTAACATTCACATAACAAAAAAAAAACTGTGTGTTTTAAATGTTCAAAGAATATTTAGAAAAAAACATTTTCTTAACTTAACGTCAGCAAAACGTTCTTCATATTTTCTTTAGCTGGGAAGCACTATATTGAGTTGAGTTGCTGTGGGATTAAAGCGAGCCCTGGCGCAGCATCCATTACTTATAGTGCTTCTTTCTAACAGCATCTGAAGTCTTGTAAAGTTGCTTTGGGACCCATGGTGGACATTTACCTTCCTGCTCCATTAAGAAGAGCCTGCATAAAGACTGTCATCATAAATAATACATTATTATTGGGTTCACTGAACCAGATCGAACACAATTATGAGAGCTCAAAGTCAATGGAAGAATTATTAATGTTCTGAACTTGAACGCTGTGGTCCAAGTTTATTGATGTGTACTGTTTTCCACAATGCATTAACTCGACCTTCTGTAAAGCGAGGGAAACCAAGTGATTTTTAACATCTCCTTCCAGACCGCCAAACAAAAAATAAGACATTTTTGCACAAAATTAAAAATGCATTTATCTGAGATGAAAACTGGATGGCATTTGCTGAATTTAGTGAGATCATGTGACAGAAATCTTAGTATTGTTTACTGTTTGAAATGTTTATTTTAGTTTTATTGTTCTGTGCTATTTTTTGTTTTTATAAGCATCACTGTAGGAAATAATAAACAGAAACCGTATTGGTCATTGCCTGTAAGGACATTATAGGTTCAATTTTACATTATACTTCCTCTAACCCTAACAAACAACACAATGCATGTGTGAAAAAAACAGTACGGAAAATTCCTTCATATTAACACAGTATTTTTACTAACTTTTCTGATGTGTATACAGGTGAAACTCGAAAAATTTGAATATCGTGTAAAAGTTCAGTAATTTACAGAAGCGTATTGCATTCACTTGAGGAAAAAAAATCTACTCTGAGAGACATTTTTTTCACTCTGTTTTTATGAATTAATGAGTTACTCATAATTTTGAGATAATTAAGTCCTTAATTCAGAAAAACAGAGCAAAAACTTTAAACTTTTTTCCATGAAAAATTATCTCGTAATTCGGAGATAATTAACTCGTTAATTCAGAAAAACAGAGCAAAAACTTTTTTCCATGAAAAATTATCTCGTAATTCTGAGATAATTAACTCGTTAATTCAGAAAAACAGAGCAAAAACTTTTTTCCATGAAAAATGATCTCATAATTCTGAGATAATTAACTCGTTAATTCAGAAAAACAGAGCAAAAACTTTTTTCCATGAACAATTATCTCATAATTCTGAGAAAATTAACTCGTTAATTCAGAAAAACAGAGCAAAAACTTTTTTCCATGAACAATTATCTCATAATTCTGAGAAAATTAACTCGTTAATTCAGAAAAACAGAGTCGATTTTTTTCCTCAAGTGAATGCAATACGCTTCCGTAGTAATTCAACTTAAAAGGTGAAACTAATATATTATATAGACTCATTACATGCAAAGTGAGATATTTCACGCCTTTATTTGTTATAATTTTGATGATTATGGCTTACAGCTTATGAAAACCCCAAATTCAAAATTAGAATATTGTGAAAAGGTTTTCATAAGCTGTAATCCATAACCATCAAAATTATAACCAATAAAGGCTTGAAATATCTCACTTTGCATGTAATGAGTCTATATAATATATTAGTTTCACCTTTTAAGTTGAATTACTGAAATAAATGAACTTTTACACGATATTCTATATTTTCGAGTTTCACCTGTATAAGCAGTAGCATTACATGTCTCAGCTGCCGCTTCTGATGAATGAATGATGGCAGAATAAAGCGCACTTTTATCCGCCGATCTCTCATTGACGGGTGATATCTTCCGAGAGGTCGGATCTGCGACACCGCTCGTGTTCTGCATCGATCAGCTTGACCTTTCACTGAGTTTAAAGGTCAGATCAGAGCCGCAGAGGATTATTGTAAATGATCGGAATAATTCAGGGGTCAAAAGCGGTTCAGATGACATCTGAAACATTTAAATCACGTTTGGGGAGGAAATGGACATGCAATATGCGGAGCTGTGAGATGGGAAAAGGCGCTGATGGTTTTATTGCATCTTGAGGTGAGTGCATACCATCAGACGGAGGAGAAGCACATATCACATCTCTCGAGCAATATAATAATCAGAAATGTGGCCATCAAACTTAACTGAGAGCTAACGGATCATATTCAGACTGTAGACCGTTTTTAAAAATGTTTTGAGAAGCAGTGCGCTCAATGCAACAATAAATGTTTCAAAAAGTAGTGTTCAACATGGCTGTCACATGACCTCGCATGTTTAGTTCAGTGTCATCAGTATAACATACTTTAGTAAAACTGTGTCCCACCAAAAACTAACTTTTTCAAAATTGTAAATAAAATAAAGAGAAAATACAAGATTTATGTGTGTTACTTTGCAATAATTTGAGAAAATGACTAGGAATTTCTGAGTGAAAGCTGATTTTAAAGTAATTTTACACCATTTTTTTCAGTGCACCGCCAAAACGGATCATATTTGTACATACAATTAGATTAAAATGTAAAATAAACATATTTCTGATATGATAACTCAATACCACTTGCCGTATTAAACTTGCAACCTCATGAAGCGACTATCCAGCACACTAGTGTTTAAAGAGTTTGCCACTCAAGCAATATTTTCATGGTCCCTTTTGGACATATGTTGACTATAAGTAACATTGCAACTATGTCAACTATCTCTCATTAGAGACTATGATAAGTATACTTATTACTTAAAGGGATAGTTCACTTTGAAATAAATTTTTGGGATGTTTTAGCTTACCTCAATGGCATCCAAGATGTAGGTGTCTTTGTTTCCGCAGTAGTTTCAATTTTGATATTTTTAGGTGAAACCGTTCTTGTCTGTCAGTCATATAATGCAGGTCTATGGTCACCACCTCAAAGAGCATGCACAGAGAAGTCCAGATTAAACATGATTTAATGACTCGTAAATGTAAGTACACATTGATGGCCTAAGACACGAAACGAGCGGTTTGTGTGAGAAAACGAACAGTATTTATATCGTTTTTACCTCTTGTAAACACAGCCACGTCCAAGTGATCTGAGGGCGCCGGCGCTTCGGTCTGCGCAAGCGCCGGAAGTGATCTCTCGCACGGTTGCGAAAAAAATTCAACGTTGTCTGTTGATATATCGAAATCCTCTTCCATTGCGATTTCCTGTATATCTAAATATGTTTAGATCTTCACAGTGAAAGGTAACACTTCCGAAATCTCTGTGTAAACAATGAGTGACGTACACGCGCGAGAGACCGAAGCGCCCTCAGATCACTTGGACGTGGCTGTGTTTACAAGAGGTAAAAACGATATAAATACTGTTGGTTTTCTCACACAAACCGCTCGTTTCGTGTCTTAGGCCATCAATGTGTACTTACATTTACGAGTCATTAAGTCATGTTTAATTTGGACTTCTCTGTGCATCTCTTTGAGGTGGTGACCATAGACCTGCATTATATGACTGACAGACAAGAACGGTTTCACCTAAAAATATCAAAATTGATACTACTGCGGAAACGAAGACACAGACATCTTGGATGCCCTTGAGGTAAGCTAAAACATACCAAAAATTAATTTCAAAGTGAACTATCCCTTTAAGTATTAGATAAGTATTACTTACTAATAAGTAGATTATCTGCTTAATATCTTTACTGTGATCCTCCTCCAACAGACATTACTGACTATAAATAGCTTTGCAACTACATGTCAAGTTATTCTAACCCTAACCAGTCTACTAATCCTCTACTAACACTTAGTAGATATGTAGGTTTAACGTTATACTTATAGTCAGCAGAATGTGTTAAAGGGACCATCAAAATAAAGTGAATTTAAAAGGAAAACCCCTCCTAACTCTGAGACAAGAGGCTTTTTTTAATGGATGTCAATGGAGGAGAGGCTTCACTACACTGGATAAACCGGTTTTGTGATATAATAGCTAATCTGAAGCCCATTGGCTAATCTTCAAACATGTTTGCTCTTAAATATTCATTTCGGATTGATCTATTTTTATAGTGTACACCAGAAAAAAAAATGCAGTTTTATATAAGAAGTCACAGACAGGTATGATTCAGTTTACGGCACTTCTCATTCATTTCTATGGTATTCGCAAACAGAGATTGACTCCCACAACTCTGAATAAAATTCAATGACGTCAAGGCTGTAATGTGATTGGCTATCAAGGCTCACGTGATCCGAATCAGCTGCTTTCTCCAATGGTAGAGCCACGGGCCTCATATCTCCCAATAATAAGACCATCTCTGCTGTTTCATAAACTATTTTATTTTAAATAGTGAAAACTTTAGGCATGCATGTTTTTTATGAATATCTAATAGAGGAGAAATCTAGTTATCTCGGAAATGAAGTATATTCATTTTGCGTTTTAATAACTTTTGTGTAAAACTGGAAATCAAAATTCTAAAAGGATTCATTCATTCGTCATGACAAAGTCAAGTACATTGCAATTCTATAATTGGGTCTGCTAAATTAATACATGCAAATAGATACAATTTCTGTTCTGTACACACAATTTTGCAAATAGTACAGTAGACCATCATGCATACACAAAATATACATACTGCACACAAAAAAAGTATGTGTAATATGGCATTATTGCAAAAACAATCAATTTGCATGTGCAAATTATGTGCATGAGTTTGATGGGCCTATAGGAGATGCATGTTGTTAATAGATTTAATTAGGCTAATTTACTCTCACAGAAAGCCAAATTACAGACATGCACTATCTGATGTGTGTGGCCTTGATTGTATTTGGATGCAGTTAAAGACTGATGAACGGACGCCCCTTTCCCACACCAACACACACCTGCCTATTGGCTGCAAAAATAATTAGACACTTAGTATGCAAATGAGCGTTACAAAGCATGACCTTTCAAAAGCATGAATGTAAATGTCTTGTTTCAAATCAGTACCTTTGCAAATTAATGAAGGAGCAGTTTAGGTTTGTCTGCCGTTTTTTGGTTTGTTTTGGTTTGTTTGCCAATCAAATTCAGTGTATCAATGCGGCAGGGAACAGAGGGAGAACTCTAAATTACATGCTATACAGGCAACCTGCCAATTTGAGTCTTGAAAATCATATCAAGGCATAATACCGCAGCTGCAGTGTGAGCGTGTCATGCGCAAACCCGTTTACTGTGCTAAAACAAGACTCTTTCTGCTTCCACAGAGAGTGTGAGCTACGTCGAGGTGCATGAAACACTCAATTATATCTGCACCAATACAAAAATCTATTGCAAAAATGACGTTTTTGATACATTGTGTTTTTGAGACACCGGTTTGCAAGTGTAGCTGGTTTAAACGCCCGCCGAGCCCCAGTTATTGGAACTTCAGTTCATTTGGTGCTGATGGATGTTTTTCTGTCATAACGGCATTTGATCACCCATACACTGACTAATTATCTACAATGATTGATATTTGGCGCAGTGGAAGTTTCTCCGCTCTGCTGCAAACGGATGAGCTGCCTTTATCACAGACACACAGTGTTTGTCAAGGACAGCACAGCTAATTGTTGGTTTCTACAGCGCGCTGACATTGAATGAGTATTGAGATGGCTCATTGTGTATTGCTGCGTGTTGTTGGTATTTACAGTGAAACTATCAAAACATGTATTGAACCGTGGAGTTAACGTGATTATAATTAATCATGAGTGGTTTCATATTTATTAGCTAATGCCGACACAGGGTCACTCTGGTTTGGAGTGGTTACAAATCAGTCCTTGAGGGAGTTTGACGCTTCAACCATTTAGTTGTTCAGATTTTTAACCCCTATGCTGCTGTCAAACTCAAAATTAGGCCACTTGTTTGGAGTTGTCCACATTGTTAAACCAATAAATTACTGTCTAATGAAAATATTGCTGTAGAAAGGCACATTTCAAGCACAATAAGTACGTGTTGATAACATGGTGCAGTGATAGTATCAGATTTACAATAAATAAAGTGTTGCTGAACATCTTGTCTCGTTATTTAATGGTAGATTTCGTTGTGACAACTTACCTCAATGTAGTGTGACAACAAGCAGCAATAGTGGTCAATGTGAAGGCTATTCAATGAGCTCACTCTTTTATACTGCAATAAAGGTTTTAGTTCGATACCTTTTTTTCATTTGTTTTTTTAAGTCAACATTTTACGTTGTTTTTTTTTTACAGAAACTGGCGTCATTGACATTGTACGTTACATACATAAAGTGCCTTGCAGTTCAGTTAGCCTATAAGGTACTACAGACAGTACAGTAATGGTAATCATTCGGTAGGCTACCCTGGGTATATATTAAGATAGAAGATCAGATCAGGGTCAAATTTAATCACATTAAATAATAATAATTCGTTACATTTTTATAAGGCTTTACATAATTAATTACTGTACCATGGTACCACCACAGTACTTTTCTACGAGTCATCAGATTACCTGAGCACAAAAACACGTCGCAAAACGTATTTCAGGGTGGATTTCCTGTCTTTAAATCGATGTGGGTTCCATCAAAAGGGCTAATTTGGACTGATTAGAGCCGAAAATTAACAAACAGGGCACACAGATACACACGCACGGCACGTACACAAACTAAGCGCGCGCTACCGAGAGAATCAGTACCCTGGGAAGTATGATTCATTTTATAGAATCGGTTCGTTGAGATGACTCGTTTCAATGAACCGCCATTCTCAGATTGTTTTGATCACGCTACCTTTGATTTTTCTTGTCATTAAGCGAGGAGTTTTACATATTGTGTTACGTTGCGTGCCTAAAACATGAACAACAAAAAAAGGAAAATCCTTCTTAAATTGGTGATTCGGAAATTCATCTTAAAGGGACAGTTCACCCAAAAATGAAATTCCTGTCATCATTTATTTACTCACCCACAAGTTGCTCCAAACCTGTATGAAAGAATCAGTTGCCAAACAGTTGATTGGACCCTATCTTTGAGATAACATATTTTGTGTTCAACAGAAGAAAGAAATTCATACAGGTTTGGAAAAACTTGAGGGTGAGTAGCAGCCTAAATGATGACAGAATTAAAATTTTTGGGTAACTGTCCCTTTAAACTTGTGCAAACAGGTGTTTCACCTGCTTGTCACCATGGTCCAAAACATGGTTTAGGATTTAGATCATGCGGATTGTTGTAAGGGTTCAGAAGCATTGTTCCTAATATTCTTATTAAAGCAATTTTGTTTTACCCACAGCACAGTAATCGGCTCGGCTGAATCACTAAAAAAGAGTCGGCTCAAAAGAACCAAATTCGCTCGCGAATCGGACTCCACTACCACGGAGCGATCGAACCCCTCCCAGTTACTCCCGTGGTTCTTGCCACTAACATCAGACAACAATCTCCAAATATGTGCGAGCTCACATGAAATAACAAGCGAGAGCGTCACATCATATATGTTGAATGATTCCCCGAGGATGTGAGAGTCACGGATGCAGCGATCGATGAGTGTTTCTGTCGCAGGTAAGAGACAAACGCATCTCGCCTGTTGCTCAGCCACACATAAACACATGATTGAGAGAGACTGACACGCATTCATCTGTGTCACATATGCATTTTGCATGCTGAGAATAGGAAACATGCTTGTGTTAGGTATAAAACAAGCGAATTGTGTATGCGTCAGCTGGTGTTTGTTTGCGAGTGAATTATTGCAGGCGCTTCATAAAATATGCGCCTTTTGAATTGCAATTGACAGGATCAATGATTGCAGTTTTCATTTGCAGTGCAACTGACATTTCTGATTTATTTAAGACAGCCAGGCATGAGCAACTTATTTGCAGTTATTGATTCATCTCTCATAATGGGACTAATAATCATGTTTAATGAATGCAATCATGCTTGACATTCATGAGGGTGTGGAGAGTGAGAGCCTCGGCTGTAATGTGTGTGAGATCACTCTTCACTGCTTTACAAGTCGAGAAAAGTTATTTTCAGCGCTTAGCTTTCTGGTTTCGACCTGCCTTCGAGTGCTTCTGATGCTGTCTCTGCTTGTGAAATTGCTAGAAGAAGGTGATGTTCCCTTTGATCACACCGGAAGGGTCAGATTTCAGGATTAATTCAGGGATAATGCATTGGATCAAAGCTCTTCTGCTCATATCTGATTGGATTATTATCACATTTGACACGAGACGCCTTTAAAGCCAGATTCTGATCTGCTATTTGTTCTGACTGAGCAATAATTATCTCATATGATGCTTTGAAACAACATATTTTACCCTTTGTGCTGCAAGATCTCCTTATTTTAATGCATCTGTCAAATCCAGTGAGGAGTAAAATGTAAAATGCATGTTTGCATGCATAAAATACATCAAAAGAAATATCCATACAATTTTGTCCATCAGACGTTGCTTGTTTATAAGTCAATTAGTTCAGTATAAAATATCAGCCACAATATACCCACACGTTATTTTTGCACATATTCCAAGCTTTATTGAATAAATGAATGATGGTGCATAAAAGCCATTAGGATTTCTTTCCCCAGCTCCATAATCTTCACATTATGAACTTTAATGTGTTGTGATGATGGTAAAAGCTTCACAATCTGTTTGGCTTTCTTCGAGCTGTGAGCCAAGCTCTGCCTGATAATAATCTGGATCAATGTGTTTTAATATTAAAACCGGATGTCAGTCTAATTATGACTCTTCCATTCATGATGAGCATGTACTCATTCTTGTAATGCCAACAGAAATATCATTTCTTCTTATTAACCATGTAGTAAAATATCTAAACATCCTTAGAAGAAAATAGATGCACCCTATAAAAGCAAATTGCATGAAATATTAAGACTTGTTTTAAAAGAATAAATCAAGTATTAAATGTTTAAAGTCAGCATGAAATTAAAAATAAAACGATCTATTTTCTAAATGCATGTTATTGAATGTTTCATCAATGCTTGTTTCATTGTTTTTTATTTGACCTCATACTTTTTTAGTTGAAATGTCATAACTGGATCATATTGTGAAATGACTTAAGGACTTCTCCAATCATTAAGTCTGCTTAAACTCACCCCTTTACTATTGGTCATTTGAACTGGAAAATATATATGCTACAGTAAAACCTAATAATTGGTGTGTTTTAACTTACCTAACAGCGAAAAAACTATTTTTGAAATTCTATTTAATAATATAATACATATATTTACTAGTTATCTGAATGAAAATGTATGTAATTTTATTTTTAATATTATATTTTAATAGATTTTTAATATAATTATATTTAGGTGTAAAAAGTGTGAATCACCTTATGAATTTCCTTTTACTATAACTGTATATGTATTAGCTATATTATTTGAAATGTTATACATATTTTTGGTAATTTAACATTATATGTAATTTTACTGTAATATACACTCCCATAAAAAGTGCTGTTTGGATTTTAAAAGGCAATGCTTAAGAGTCTGGATGATTATTGCAGTGATTATTAGCATGTTATATGTTTGTCAACAGTTCTTCTAACACTAACTGATGGAGTGTGTAGCTCTTCATCTCTTACACATGTAGGAAACACATCATGCTCATATTCCAGGATGACAGTGAAGATTCATCCGGCTCAGATTGTGAAGGAACGGTTGTGAGGAACATGAAGAATCATTTCCACACATGAGTCCAGATCTTAAACTCACTGAGAGTGTTTGAGATGTTCTGGAGGAGACTTTACAGAGAGCTGGACTCTTGCTTTCACAATACAAGATATTCACCAAAAATATAATAAGAAATAACATCACAACATTTATTTCCATCAAGAGTTGCATTTATTTTTTGTCAAGATCTTGTACGGACAATCCACGAGTCATTATATGCTATTTTAAAATAATCATATTTAAATAGATTTTATTTAAATAAAACTATATTTTAGTATTAAAAAGTGTGTGAATCAACTACATTTACCATAACTGTAAAATATATTGTTACCTACAATTTGATATTCCACAACTAGCATTTAAGATACAGCTTCTAGTTTTTTGACATATTCATAAACAAAAATAAATAAGTAAATAAGGTCTGGCTTGGTTTAAGGTCTTGTGACTTTCTTATATGGTGTTCACATGCCATAAACCTCAATATATCAGATTTGAGAGAGTGATGTCAAAAAAAAAAAAAAATCCTCCATAAGTAACTGCAGTTTCCCGATACGATACTCTTTATATTTGAAAGCCGATAAATATAAATCCAAATTTGTATATAATTTTTTAAGAGCCTGATTTAACAAACAAGAGTCTCACCATTAAAAGCCATGTCCCAAACACACAATTATATATAATATCTCATTATAATTTTATGTCGCCGATATGACAGACTTGTGCTTCTCATGTTGCACTGAAGCGTATTTTCCTTTTTTGAAGTGATTCCAATCATATTTCAAACAATTCAAAACCATCATGTTGAACAACAGTGTGAATCTGAAGAGTCTCAGCTGAAGGAAATAATCATTATTTATCAGCTTTAATATATCGGACAAATTTTCTTATTGGGCCGATAACATTAAAAATGAACATATATCGTCCGATACCGATATGGTGGCCGATATATCGTGCGTTAATGTTTAAACAACAAATGGAGATAAAGAGCCAGATGTTTTATAAGTAAGGGATGATGATGAACAATTAGCATTTAATTATGGAAGAGTAAACCCAGAACGTGTGACATTATATTATATTATATTATATTATATTATACTAGTATATTATATTCACATTTATTTGTATAGCGCTTTTCACAATACATATCGTTTCAAAGCAGCTTTATAGAAAATGCATGTGTTACATTACAATTTAGAGTGATCTGTTATCAGAGGTGATATATTATATTGTATTATATTATATTATATTAGCTGAGCTTACTACTTAATACACAAGCACAGCTTTATTGAAACATGCAGTTTCCTGGATGAGCAGTCATTTAAACAGTGTTGCCATGGGCAACAGTCATTTTTCAGGAAAATTTGACTTCTGAATGTCACGATTGACCAATCATAATCATTCCAGAGAGCCATGCAATAATATCATGTATTTTTATTTAAGATTCATCTAGAATTCATCTCACCTGAATTTCAACGTAAGTGGTTTGTTGTTGACCGTATATGAATGACACGTTGTTGGTTTTTTTCTCGTTTTCTGTAATGGCCTGTCAGAGTTGTAATAGTTTGCACCCAAACGCCTGAGATCTTCCATTATATATCCCATGTGGCAGACGCACACACACATTACATCAGCTGGACGGGCCTAGAATTCATTGAGTCACACACACACACATACTGAGCATGGCATGTCAGGACTCCTGCGATACTATTACATCACTATTGATTTATTTACATATAAAAGGTCCAGATGTGCATGCCTCTGTAAGTGAGCATGTTTTAGCTCAGCTAATTCAGTCCGCTGTTAAATGTAGCGCACTCAGAAATGTGCAGGTGACACTTAAACCGCTGTTATCTCACACTTCACACTTCACTTCTGTTGTTTACATCAATCCAGGCTTGGCGTCACGTACTGTATGTACAGTATGTGGCATGTGCTCTGTGTTAATGTGTGTTAATTATAGTTCTCCCTGCCCTCCGGTTTACAGTATGCTAGGTGACCTTAACTGTGTGTTTGTTCATGCAGTGTTGCTGAAGCTGCTTTAAACTGTAGTTCGTTGTAGTGGTGCTTGGATGTTAATGTGAACCCTTTAGATTTTTCTATATTTCTGCATAAATGTAACCCAAAACATCATCAGATGTTCACCAAAGTCCTAAAAGTAGACAAAGGCTACGTTCAGACTGCAGGTAAATGTGGCGCAAATCAGATTTTGTGACTTTTTCTCATGACAGTGTGAACAAACCACATGTAATCTGATATTTTCTATTCTGATTTGTTGCCTCTTCCATATGTGGTACTAAATCTGATACAGGTCTGATGTTTTGCAATGCAATCGCAGTCATGATTCATGCTAGCCTGGTTAAAACCAGACCATTCTCAGTTGTAACTGAGTTATGGTCTGGCAAAGCGTCATAGACAAATCATTTCCAGAGGGGCGTCACCAACGGACGTCGCGGATAGACCTAAACCCAATCAGAGCGATGAAGGAGATGACGTATGCAGAGCGGCGGAGAAACATCTCCGAGTGTTGTTCTTTGCTTGGTTTTTAACTAAAAGGAAACGTTCAAATGGCTTAAAACAGACGCGATAGCTGATTGGAACGAGTGATGTTCGACGGCGGCATCCATCTTTGTAATGTAGGCTACAAAATCTGCTTCAAAATCCCAGTGCTGTCGTCATCGTGTAAAGCCCGCCCCAACGCTTCTGATTGGTGCCTTGATTTCGGCGGATTGGAAATGGGCTTGAATGAGCTCTTTGCCAGACTAACTTTCAGAGCAAATCTAAATTTGCCGGAAGTTATCTGGGTTTTCCCAGGCTAGATTCATGCGACTATTACGTCTAAACTAGACTTCGACCGATAGTTGATTTTTTTCGATAACGATAAGGTTAGCCCACGCCGATAACCGATTGATCAACCAATAGTTTTTTTAAATGGATACTGAATGAAAATTAATAAAAAAAATTAAATAGTGCTGAACAATGAAAATATACTAATACAAAAAATATGAATATATTAATTATACCTTAATCAGTCATGTTAGTTCATAGTGCATTAACTAATGTTAAGAGATAGTCAAGTCATCTTCATTTATATAGCGCTTTTAACAATGTAGATCGTTTCAAAGCTGCTTTACAGTGATAATAGGAAATTAACATAACAGAGATTGTTTTGGCTTTATGACAACTCTAGAATAAAGTTATTTTCCAGCTAAAGTTACTTTTAATTGATTCTCTTCCGTCGCAACGATCATTAGTTATTAACTTAGGGGCCGCTAACACGACACCGCTATAGATACAACAGCCAAAGAGAACCCAATCATACAAATGAGGACAAAATATATAGAGATCCAGTCATTGTCTTGCTGCATGAGCTCCACTTTCTCTTGAGCTTCAGTTCACCGATATTTTCCTTTAGAAAACACTGGAATAATTCAGAATTCATTGTTCAGTCAAAACAGGCCCAGACCATAATATCAGCACCAGCATGTTTCACAGAGGGGAAACACTTCTCATTTAAACCAAAAAAGTCCTATTTTTGTTAACAATTTCTACCAATAGCCCTCTGGCTTGTCCACATGATCTTTAGCAAACTGCAGACGGGCAGCAATGTTCTTTTCGGAGAGAAGTTGCTTTCTGCTTGCAGCTCTGCCGTGCACAGCGAGGACGTTCAGTGTTCTTCGTTCAAAGTTTTTTTATTGAATGACAACTTTGCAAAAACAATTACTGTACGATATACACATTTTTCCTTTTTTTTAACAGAACATACCCCACCCATATCCCACCCTCCCATCCAATTACAAGCAAACCTGCATTAAAGGGATAGTTCACTTTTGAAATTAATTTTTGGTATGTTTTAGCTTACCTCAAGGGCATCCAAGATGTAGGTGTCTTTGTTTCCGCAGTAGTTTCAATTTTGATATTTTTAGGTCAAACCGTTCTTGTCTGTCAGTCATATAATGCAGGTCTATGGTCACCGCCTCAAAGAGCATGCACAGAGAAGTCCAAATTAAACATGATTTAATGACTCGTAAATGTAAGTACACATTGATGGCCTAAGACACGAAACGAGCGGTTTGTGTGAGAAAACGAACAGTATTTATATCGTTTTTACCTCTTGTAAACACAGCCACGTCCAAGTGATCTGAGGGCGCCGGCGCTTCGGTCTTTTCCGGCAAGCGCCGGAAGTGATCTCTCGCGCGTGTACGTCACTCATTGTTTACACAGAACAGAGATTGTAGGTAAGACGGCTAATTAAAATGGTACTAATTTGCGCTTATCCGGGATGTTTAAACCGTCGTAAAAGAAAACAATTAAAAAAAATAAAACAATTGTATGAGTGACGTACACGCGCGAGAGATCACTTCCGGCGCTTGCCGGAAAAGACCGAAGCGCCCGCGCCCTCAGATCACTTGGACGTGGCTGTGTTTACAAGAGGTAAAAACGATATAAATACTGTTCGTTTTCTCACACAAACCACTCGTTTCGTGTCTTAGGCCATCAATGTGTCCTTACATTTACGAGTCATTAAATCATGTTTAATTTGGACTTCTCTGTGCATGCTCTTTGAGGCGGTGACCATAGACCTGCATTATATGACTGACAGACAAGAACGGTTTGACCTAAAAATATCAAAATTGAAACTACTGCGGAAACAAAGACACCTACATCTTGGATGCCCTTGAGGTAAGCTAAAACATACCAAAAATGAATTTCAAAGAGAACTATCCCTTTAAGAATTCTTACAAGAGATGATTTAAATCACAGTATAAATTGTAGTAAGGTGAAAAGGGTAAAAATGGAAGAAAATAAATACACACCTTAAAAAAAATAGTAATAATAATTTCAATAAAAAGACCACAAAAAAAACATTCGGTGTTCTTCTATGAACATTAACATCAGTCATTGTGAGAGAGGCCTTTAGTTGCTCAGGAGTTATATGACCTTGTGGACTATTACACATCTTGCTTTTCGAGTGATCTTGGTTGATCGACCACTCCTGCAGTTGTCTTAAATTTCCTCTATTTGTGCACAATCTGTCTGACTGTGGATCTGTGGAGTCAAAACTCTTTAGAATAGTTATAGTTATAGTTTTATAAACTTTTCTAGTCTGACGAGCAACAACAAGGTCCTCAAAAACCTCCTTTGTCCGTGCCATGATACACGTGTTGTAAAGTTGATCCCTGTTCTTTAAATAAAACGGCAGACGCTGACACGGGATTGTCATCACATTGACTGAAAACATCTAAGAATAGCCTAATTTTGCCTTTAAATTAACTCCTATTTTGTCTAGTTATATGTTTTAGGTCATATTTATGCAGAAATCCACAAACCTCCAGGGAAATTAGTTATAATACCTCAAGTTTTAAGTGATTAATCACGATTTCCGTATGCAAACATTCACTCATTTATGCACAAAATATTCTGCCCACTGTATAATAATAAAATTGCCCACTGTCCACAATAATAAGGCCCACTGCATTCATTCTGCCTGCTTATGCATTTGTCTAATCATACATTAAATAACATCAATTTGAATTAAACAGTTACTGTAAACACTAGGGATCAAACAATACAGGCTTTTTCAATGCCTGATATTTAAAGAGCAAGGTGGCAAATATAATGTTGATACAGTGTGGAGAGAAAGCGAAGTGCGTGTGTGTGCGTGTGTGTGTGTGTATGTGTAAAATGTTGATTTTTGAAGGATCATATGACACTGAAGACTGGAGTAATTGCTGCTGAAAATGCAACTTCAGAAATGCAATCACAGAAATAAATTAAACATTAAAATATATTCAAATAGAAAACCATTTTAAATTGTAATAATATTTCACAATACTACTGTTTTTACTGTATTTTTCATATATAAAATACTTTGTATTTTTCAAATAAATGCATCCTTTGTGAGCAGAAGAGACTGAATTTTACATTCTGGCACAGTCAAATAAACAAAATACCACTTCTGTTAATTAATAATCTAAGAACGTTCAGATATCTTAGTCCAACTGTGCAATATGTTACCTTTATCCATTCGCATATTTATTTATATATTTGTGTTTATAGACTGTTTTTTTTCATAAGGTTGGTTATTGTGTGAATACAGTTGGTTTATTATTATTATTGCAACTAATCTTACTCTATCCTATTCTATTTTCCATTCCCTATATTTTTGTGTTTTATTTTTGAGCTGCTGTAACACAGGAATTTCCCCAGTGTGGGATTAATAAAGTTTATCCTTATCCTTATATCTACTGATTATTCAGCAAATATTGCAGTCTTTCTTTAGTTAGCCTCATATCACTCAGTGTTGCACCGATGTGAGTTTTTCTGACAGGCCTCTCAGACAGAGAGGTTCTGTATGTACTAGAGGAGTAATGGAGAAAGGTGTCATCCCGACCCTTAAATGATCTGGTCTCCTTCACTGTGTGTTCTCCCTCCGCAGGCTCAAACAGACGATGAGAGTTGACGAGACCCACGGATCTTGGTGACGACGCGGTCCCGCTATGGGGCTCCCGTGAACGGCCCTGGCGTCGAGTATGTTGACTGCCTGTCAGCATGACGCCGTTGGACCTGTGGCTTTCGCGCTCCATCCCCATGTGTCTGCTCCTGCAAAGCCTGGTGCTCATGGTCCTGTGCTTTCCGTCTGCCAGCACCTGTCCCAAGGGTTGCACCTGCCAGCGGTCCGAAAGCCCTCCACACGGCCTCAACGTCACCTGTAGTCTCTCACGCTTGAAGGAGATCCCGCCCGACGTCCCACCCGAAACCCAGCTACTGCAACTAGACCGAAACCACATATCTCTGGTGCCCGATCGCATATTTCACGGTTTGAGGATGCTTCGGAGGCTCAATCTATCTCACAATGCCGTGGAAACCCTCGGCGAGGGGGCGTTCGTTGGTTTAGAGGGATCCCTTGAAGTGCTGGACTTGTCTCATAACCGCATCACTAGCGTGCACAAGGAGGCGTTCGCGCGGTTGAAGGCGCGCGTGGTGGTGGACAACAACCCTTGGCATTGCGACTGCGCCTTACAGCAAGCGTTGGGCGGTATGGCACACAACCACGAGGCCGCCACGCACGTGTTGTGCCGTAGTTCGGAGCTGAGAGACCAGGAGGGCCAGCCGTTCCTGGCCGTGGACGCGGACTTGTGCAACCTAGCCAAGCGGACCACCGACTACGCCATGTTGGTGACCATGTTTGGCTGGTTTGCAATGGTTATCTCTTACGTTGTGTACTATGTACGGCAGAACCAAGAAGACGCGAGACGACACCTCGAGTACTTAAAATCGCTTCCCAGCAAGCCCAAGAAGCCGGACGAACCGGAGGACATCAGCACGGTCGTGTGATGGCGATACCAGAGACTAAAGGCCCGCTCACACCAAGGACGATAAAGCTTTAATAATCTTTTCTGATTCTATAGTCAAATCCACTCCACGGCTGTAACGATAACAACACAGAAGAAAGATATCGTTTAGGGATATACGATATATCGGCCACCATATCGGTATCGGGCGATAAATGCTAATTTTTAATGCTATCGTTGTCGACCCCCCAAAAAAATTTGGTCCGATATCTTAAAGCTGATAATTAATGGATTATGTCCTTCAGCTGAGACACTTCAGGGGCCTCATTTATAAAACTGTGCGTAGGATCCTTACTAAAAGTGTACGTGCGCCCGAAAGCCAAAAATGGCGTACGCAAAAAAATATTCAGATATATAAAACTGTGCATACGCCAGAACCTGCGCAGAATTCACTTTATAAATCCCGATAAATCTCAGTCAGCGGAAGATTGTGTGCACACGCGTCTCCTCCCTGAAATAACCATATATGGAGCTTACAACGCCTAGTTTTACTATGCATATCCTCATCTGCATATCATTTGCATATGATTATTCATCCACGTGATAACATGTTTAACGTTACAAGACATTAGGAAAATATGAAATAGCCTAATACGGATGTGCCGTCACATTAGCCTACATTAATAAAAATAATTTAGTAGCCTATCCTTGCCTTGTTTTTGAATAAATAAATCAAATAGTGTAAAATACATTTCAGAGAAAGTTTTCACAATCTTTTCCACTGACCAAATAGTATTTTTTATTGATTTATATTTTTAATGGAAACAGATAGACTGTTGCGCATTATTTGCACGAAACTATTTTCTCAGACAATCTGCTATAAGCAATTATCTCTTTAGTTAAAACATTAAAACACAGCATGCCAGAGGAAAAGTGTTCGAAAGCATTGCATCCACAACAAATATTTATATTTATGGAATATAAAAAATTTGTAACTTCTCAGTAATGATTTCATGTTTAAGTGTTTAACTCCATCAATGACAATGGCATATTTAATCTAAATGTTTATATCAGAAGTAAAACAGTTTAAATCATTCTTTTATTTATTTAAACTGTTATTGTGAACATGCACTGTTTTTATGATTAGGACTCTGTCGTTAGATAGGCGTTAGTTTCACTAAACGGCACAACGCGCGGACATTTAAGAAGGGATGAATATTTGCCTCAAGTGATATGCTTGGTGAGTGAAATTATATTTGTATAATCTTTCTGTATAGCCTATGTATAATTTTCTTTAGATTTTCTGTCTAAAAGTGACCAAAAAGACATTTAACTCCAGCTCACCATCGGTGTCGCCAAACTGCTCCGTCTCCAAAACGTTCGTACGCACGGGTCAGAGTTTGCGTGCAGGTGCGCACATTTTCCCGTCAAGTTTGTTTTTATAAATCACAACTTATGCGTCGGAAGTGGCGTACGCCTCTTTCAGGGCCTGTTTTGTGCGTACGCAACGGTTATAAATGAGGCCCCAGATGCGCACTTTTCGCCATGATGATTTTATATTGCTTGAAATAGGATTGGAAACACTTCAAAAAAAGGAAAATACGGTTCAGTGCAACACAAGTCCGTCATATAGGATACATAGAACATGAGAACATTATAATTGTGTGCTTGGGACATGGATTTTAATGGTGAGACTTTTTTTTTTTTTTTATCAGGCTCTCAAAAATTATATATAAATATATATTTAGATTTATCGGCCAATATATCGGTTATCGGCTTTCAAATATAACAAATTATCGGTTATCGGTATTGGCCAGAATTTTTATATCAGTCCCTAATTGGAATAGTTGGAAACACTTTCAGAGCATTTTTTTCCAGCTGATGATAGATCAAAACATTGACAGCCAATCAGAATCCAGAGCTTGAGCATTTAAAGTGGCAGACGACAAAATTGCAGTGTGTGCTTAAAATAAACAGAATGTTATTAAGCGTTGGCGTGCACGCTAATATAGTTATCGTTCTTCGTGTGAACGGCCTTTAAACCAGGATGTTGACTATTGTGACGCGAATCGTAAATGTCGTCTAGCGTACTACACCTGTCTTCTCTTTTTCCAATGTGCTTTCCTGTTTCTGAGTATGTATTTAGAACAATTTGTAATAACTTCCAAATCTGTTTCCTTATGAGAGATAGAGAGAGAGAGTCTTTTAAAAGCGACGTCAAGGTGGCATTAAAACAATCGTAAAGTTGTCCTTTAAATGTGGTCCAGTCCCACCGTTTAGAGCGAGAACTTGTCTTCAGGCACATTGACACGAGTCATTTTCTATTTGAACTAGTCCGTTGGAACAGATCGTAAATCATTGAGAGGCGATAATGATCAGTACAGGTATTTTGAGAACTCAAATCTCAGGTGCAAATGTTATTAGACTCCAATGATTTGTAAAAACCCTACGATGTTTTGATGCTACCCAGTTTTATAAGACAATCGCGAGGCATTTTAAAAACCTTTAAAAAAACGGTGTGGCATGCCCTTTATTAGTGAACCTCGGGCTCGATGCGGGACATTTCTTCCAAAGTTCTGAAACTATTATTGTGCATTTTTAGCTTTTCGTTTTGTTTGTTGCGTTAAAACTCGTCCACATTACATCGTGAGTCGTAGAGCACAGCAGTGCTGGTGTGGTGCTTGTCACGTGATTCTCGGAAAAGTAGTCGAGGAACGTGGTCGATTCCTCCATTCGAGTCTTTTGTCGGTAACGTTACTTGTGAGACTCTTTGTCGATGTCGTAACTCACCGTGCGCAAAAAGAGCCCCATGTTAGTCCTCGTGTCACATGAGATGGCCAGTGTGTGTTCGTAAACGTCAGGTTCCATCCCTGAAACCAAACTCTGACTCAACTTCTGGCGTCCTGGAAGTATACAGGGACGTCGGCTTCCCCCGGCGCTGTCGCGGTACAGCCGCCAGCACTCATTATTGTGTGTGTACAGTTATTCTGGCTGGTCGTGAGCAGAAAATTACAGCTGTCACTCTATTACTGGCCTCATTCTTACGGATGACTGCTGAGTCCAGCAAAGCAACGCCCCGGGGAGAGCTAGAGGACAGAAAGACGGCAGGAGAAGAGAGGAGATGGAAAACAGGAGGAAATCAGGGCCCTTAGGAAAACGGATTATGGTGGTGCCGTAGTATAGTAAGTTTCAGATGCCTTTCATATATCATTGCATTCACCTGATCCAAGGACACTGTGGTATTTCCATGATGTCCAAAAGTTGTTAATACCATAGTGAAATGGTATTATGATGGATGCAACCATTTTGGGGAACCAAATGTAAACTGTAATGTATTGATCATTGGGGAATTGCCAATCAGAATATATTAGTACCATCTCCACAAATTGGAAATACTACGGTAGTTTTGTGAGTGAAATGAGTGTTGTTTCTTTATTGTAACTTCTTTGTTGTGTATCCTGTGAAGTTCTTTTTTAACGAAACTTTTTAAACGGTAATTCAATTCCAAGGTTGTTGCCGTTATAATAATGACGTTTGATCGTGGCTTCAACATCGGTTCATCGGAAGCATTAGGAGAACCTTAGAAGAACATTAGGAGAACGCTTACCCGACTTCACTGTAGATAAAGAGCTTGGTCGTTTGCGTAGGAAGGAACCTGAAATCCCTTTAAAGAATTGTGTTTTGAATGTACTTATCTAGTCTTTTGCCTTGTCTAACTGCGGTTGTTCTACACGCTGTATTGTGCTGGGAAAGAAAGCTGATTCTCAATGCAGACTCCACAGTGAAGCACGCTGTAGCCAAGGACACGGGGGGAGATTTTCTAAGTGCCTGAAATACTCGTCTATATAAGTCTCTCATTCTTCCAGCCAACGATAACTTTGCTTTGAAACGTGAATCGAGTCTTGCTCGGGATATGTCTTTACTGCACAAAGATATGGGGAAAATAAATTAAGTTAGCAAGTCTTGAGTGGCACTGATGATACGTGATGTTTTCTTAAGGCCCTTTCACATGATTCATGTGCGTCGTGCAATGCTTCGGCCTCAAGGACGATTTTACAAGGCTGTTAAGTGGCAAAAAATCTTAGATCAAGAAGTCCTAGCAATTGCTTACATATATTGGACAAAGAAATCAGAGACTTATCTAACTTTCACTCTGAATGTCATTTCATCATTTTTTCTAGATGTTCCAGATATACACATTATTCTCTCTCTACTGATTTAATATTTCTTATTTTTCAACTGGCTGTTCTTTTCAAAAGGTCAGCGACAAGTTAAGTTTGTGGCGCCACAAGTAACACTGTGTCCTGAACAGGTTTAACCATCTTTCCCATGTAAATGTGAGATTTGGTCTTCATCAAACACAAGTTTCAGGACATTTTCTTGTTCGGCTGATTCTGCATTGTCACTCAAAATGAAGCCACACGTTAAACATCATATACAATCTGATTGCCTGTGATTATCACATTGCAAAGCATTTTTGCATTCATTGAGGCCATAAAAATGACTTACTGTTGGAAACTTATTGGACCTGATGTGTTGCTGTATCATGCGTTGGGGAATTGAACGTGAATCATGTGAAGGGGCTTTTATTGGAAGAAAATTAGAGGCATGTGTTTCTTCCTATGTTATGTTTATTTTTATTTTCTTTAGGTAATTTATTCATCTTTGTGTACCATGTTTTGGCTTGGTATACATGAGACTGACTTATGCTCAAAAAGTGACATACCTTGACGACGTACAACTGGAGGAGGACCAATGGTGCATCACATTGTAAATGCATGATGTAGAGAAAATGAAATAAAAGATTCATTCACACTGTTCCTGGTATACTTTTTTTTTCGCCTCTGTTACAAAATCTAGTGAGCTGCCTACTTAGGCGGTATTTAAGGTTTAAGGTGTATATTTACAATATATAATATAAATGACTTTAGGGGGACGTTCCGTAATGGTAATCTTATGGTCACATAACAACGTTACAAAGAGGACATAATCAAAACGCTCTCATATGGGTCTAAGTTGGTCATACAATGACGTTCTTTATGTGACTTTAGGGAACGTTCCATATTGGTTATTTTATGGTTATTTACATAGCAACATTACAAAGAGGACATAATAAGGACGTTCCCATATGGTTCTCTGTTGACCATATGAGAACGTTTTGTGACTAACTAATGACATTCGCATATACATCACGTTTTGTGCGCGGTGACGTGGGAGGAACCGAGGTTCAACTTCCGTCAACTTCTGTCACGTTTATCTGGTTTGTCTGCGGGCTGGACCCTTCTCGGACGGACACCTGCCGGCGGTCTTTTTCCTGTTTTCTTCACCGACAGCGAGCCAGAAAAAGCCAATGTAATTATCATGTAAAGTTATTTTAATGAACCATTCTCGCGTAGATGGTCAGGCTATATTGGCTTTTTTTTAGATAAACAAGCTAACGTAAGCGCTAGGCCTATTCCAATTTGCTTATTTTAACTCTTGTTTACATAGCCTGCAGGGTCTCCTCACGAAATCTAAGCGGCATAAAGTTCAATGCGAGGGTCTTTAGAATATGTTTGTATTATTTTTGTCTCTTTTCTTTTATTGTCATTTTTATTTGGTAAAAGCTACACCACTTTTCCATGGGAAAAAAGTTGTGGTGATCCCGCTATTTGGCTCGTTGATGTAAAACAGTCTTTTACAATTGTTATTATAAAATCAAGAATGCAGACGTTTTAAGCTCAGCAACAATGGCAGCAAAATATACACAGTTTATTAAAAAAAAATAACTCCTGTCACACACACAGAGCCTGCAGATCAGGTTGAAGCGGAGAAGCATCAGCTTCTTATTCTTTAAATATAACAGAATAGGACAAAAAAATAATATTCTAAGTTGGTCCCTAAAAGTTCTGCAGGACGTTCTCAGAATGTTTTGGAAACATTGGATTTGTGAATTAAATATTGTCCTCTAAACCAGTGGTTCCCAAACCTGTCCTCATGGCACCCCAACACTGCACGTTTTCTTTATCTCCCTAATCAAACACACCTGATTCAACTCATCAGCTCATTAACCCATGTGATAATGAGCTGATGAGTTGAATCAGGTGTGTTTGATTAGGGAGATAAAGAAAACGTGCAGTGTTGGGGTGCCGTGAGGACAGATTTGGGAACCACTGCTCTAAACGTTCCCAGAACGTCCTGAATGTTCCCTGAAGGTCCTCCAAATAACGTCACCAAACCCTTTAAAGAACTCCACATCATGACTGTCTGGGAACGTTGTGGGAACATTACCAGACAACGTCCTTGAGACCAGCGGGGACGTTCTCAGAACGTTCTGAGAACGTAAAATTTCTAGCTGGGTAGGTGGTATTTAAGGTTTAAGGTGCTGTTCCAAAAGATTAAAACATATGTAAGAGATTAACAGTACCACAGATCAATAGGTTTTTGGAAAAGCCTGTTTGTCTGTGAATGGTGCATGTGTTATTTACATGGAAATATTAACGATTGTACATGTCATTAATTTAACCAACATACAAGCCAACAATATCAACAAAAACATGTTCAATATTTATGTCTCTTTCAAGCATGCATGGTGTCAAATTTGCATCTAGTGGCAATTCTCTGGCACTGATGCAAAGTATAGAGAGTCATGAATAAAAAAACAAGGGCCGACTTCTGACAAGAGGCCAAATCTGAGAGGATTGAAATGTAAACAGAAGGTTTGAAGCGAGACGAAACGCGGTTTGTCATGGGTTCAGTGAAATCTCTGACACTGACATCTGTTGTCCTTTCTCATCTGAAGTGCGGACGCCTATTATCATTGCGCCGTGTCTAAAACAGGGCCACAAATTGGGTCTATTTTTAAGGCGGTTTAAGCTGTGACATGTTGAGCTTTATGATGAGCTTCTAAAATGATTCTCATTTCTGAACACATTCGGATCCATCGGAGGATGTTGAGTTTAAGAAATAATTATATGTATTTGAAGTGGATTTAATCATTTGGTCTGCAATATACAGCAGAATCGAGCTACAAAAAAAAAAGTATTTTGAAAATATAGTAAACTAAAACCATAACAAAAACTTTTGCTACTTGAAATAAAATAAACATTAACAAATATATAAAACTGGTTTAAAAGTCTGAAACTAGGATTAGATTAGAAAACCATCAAGTTGTATACACACACTTTAAACAACGCTTGGTTGTTTTAACCCAAATTTGGGTCAAATATGGACAAACCCAAATGTTGGGTTAAAAATGTAATCTAAAATTTTAACCCAACTTCAACTTTCACTTTCAACTGTAATTTCTTTTAATTACATTTGTAACCCAACATTTGGGTTTGTCCATATTTGACCCAAATTTGGGTTGAAACAACCCAGAATTTTTTAGAGTGCATGACACTTGATTTTTGAAATGTTTTCATTTTAAAATGTTTTCTTTTGGTTTTATTGCAATAGAAAACCCAGGATTTATTATTATATCACTGCTACGTATTCACAGTTTTCCATAGATCTATTTCATTTCTTCATCAATTGATGCATATTTATCACCTTGGATGTTATTGCATTTTCAGACTTAAAAATATTTGAGGATAATGAGAATAATGATGAAAAGGGTGTTCGGTGCTGCAGCTTCTGTGCTTAAATGAAATGCTAAATCAAATTCAAGACAAGTTTAAAAAAATGAATAACTCCCAAGGGCGAATGTTTAAGAAACAAAAGCACTCAAAAACTTCAACTTTCAATTCAAAAAAGCAATTTTGTGAAAGCATTGACAGGTCGACACGTCCTCGCGGGAACAGGCGAATCCTCAAGCATTCAGAAAATCAACCAGCTCCCGTTTTATACTGGATTAAAAATGTATAGTTAAACGTATATATACACACTGATTTCTATGGAAGCGAACAAAATAGCGTTAAGCACCTTTTGAAAGTAACTTGGTGCTTCAAATAAGGATTGTATCATTACATTGTTACAAGTGATTGTTAAAGATGTATTTGTCATTGAATCGTTCATTCAAGAGATTTTGTTCAGAAACGCTGATTCATGACACGAGTGAGTCATTGAATCATTCATTCAAACCGATATTTTTAAATAATTCATTCAGATTAATTTAACATTTTAAATAGACTGCAGCAATTGACATTTTGTCAGAACCTCTAAATTACATGTTATTTTGTTTAGTTGTCGGTTCAGAATCTTGATCTCTGTTTGAAACAAAAAACTAATATCATGATTCTCAATTTATCCAGAATCGAGCAGCTCTCAATCTATCAAAATTATGAAAAGGGTTTTTCTTTAGGTCAAATCCTAAACCTAAAAAAAGTTCAGGCTGCATGCACAGAAAAAAAGGTTCAATGGGATCCTATAGATGGTTCCTCACTCAATTTTAAAGCACCTTTTTTAGGAAAAATGTCTAAAATGTTTGCAAAATACTTTCATGTTTAATGAGTTATTTCAATTTATTTCCAGTTTCGAGCTCATACAAATGAATTAAAATAGAAAATTAAATAAATCAAAATTATTTAAAAATAAATTCACGACTTTATCCCATGAGCCTCACAGAACCCCATAGAACCTTTTCTTTAAAGCTTTATGTGAATTCTGCAGCAAACAAACACACGATTGGCTCTTTTAGCTTTACCTGCCATGTTCATATATTTATAACATGTCTGCTATAATATCTCTGATATTATTATATCTGCTTACTGAACTGTTACAGCTGCTAGATTTATTGAAAGATTTTATTTTTTTAAGGCAGGACAATTACATTTTGTATTTTCTTTACGATGTGCTTTTTGCAATGACTTTGCCCAATCACCCGTCCTTAAATGTTCAGGTCGTTATTTATGATATATTATATTTAATATCCTCTTGGATGAATATCCTCTTTGGTGGCACATGTGGTTGTAGTATTGCGATCAGGCCCGGACATGTTCACATTTAATTATTTTTTTATGTCTTTGAACGCTCCAAAGACAGTCCCTGTGGATTCTGGGTCTATAAATATGAACACAGGCCGAGAGAGTTGAGCCATCGCTGAGACGAAGCTTTGTTGTTTCCTCATACTGTGTGGAACCGTAACGTGATCATGTGTTTTGGGACACATATTGTTGTGTCCCAAATGCAATAAACATTAAATAAAACCACCGTTCATACATGCCCTCCAGAGAAATCTAGTTTATGGTGTGTAAGACCATATTTTTCTGTGGTGTGGAATCATAATATCTTATCTTAGAGCCCATAATGCATCTCACAAACAGTGTTTGTATATAAATGTGCACAAAAGATTGACGGATGCTATCAAATGATGTCCATGAAAATGTTATTGCATACAGTTTCTATAAGTATCAAGTTATCTCAGATGTTTATTTTAATATTTCAAGTATCAAATGTGTGAGATCTCTGTCATTTGATATGTGCTCAGATCTTCTATCGTTTAATTATATATAGTATATATATGTGCACTAATTAAAAGATAGCAGATCTATATATAGATAACAGATATATAATATTATTTGGTCTATTAGTTTCAGTTTAGTGAATCGGTTCAAACGGTCCGTTTCAATGAACCGTTCTCTAGGTCTCTGTGAAGTGAGTCGATTCATTGATTCAAAACTTTGATTCTTAGGAGAATCCGATGAGAAATACTTGAGATCTCTGACTTTTGATATATTCTCAAATCTGATCATATTCAATGTATTTTGATAGTGTTTTTATTTTTTTTAAATTCGTAGGCTATTTTTTTTAATCGATTTGATTCCTTCTAGTGAATCAGTTCAAACTGTCTATTTCAATTCAAAACTGTGATTACAAGATTAAATTTGCATTATTTTTAACTCTCCGTGTGGTGAATCGATTCAAAACTCTATTCAAAAATAGAATTCCTTCGGAGAATCTGATTAGAAATGTTTGATTGTTGAAATGAGCTCGATAAGTTGCTGTAGCCGATTCCTTTGAGTCAAATGTGAGATTTCTGGGATCCTGATTGCCAGGAGACCTAAAGCAAAACATAATTGCTTTCACTGAGATAATCTTTATTCTGATTTTTCTTTTATTTGACGTGCAGCGAGGTGAATCGCCTCGACATTCCCCGGATGTTTCGGCCTCTGATCACTCACAGCCAAACAAACCCCTTCACGATTGAATAAAACGGAAGGATTAATCCTGAAGCTTTTCAGTCTCGTGCGACATAAACAATAAGATCCGATTAAAAAAGCTCATATTGGTCACGCGGCGAGGCGAGGCTTTACTCTCTTATTAAACAATTAATCTAATGACAGCGAAAGCACAAATACTCCGGATCCGGAATGAATGTTTGATTTGTGTATTGTGTGGAGAGTGTGTGTATGCTAATGAGGCGTTTGAGTGAAGACTCCTCATTCTCATGCACAGCATCCGGAATATCCCACTAATGAGAAAAACTCTTTCCAATTAAAGCCGTGAGGAAATGTGAAAAACACTCTAGTGCTCCTTCAAGAAAATGTGATTTTCAGAATCACAATGGCATCTTTTACTTGCATAATTATTCCAAACTCAAATGCTGTCCTTCTCACTGTGTGAAATAACAATAGCCTACTGACAGGATGTTCATTTCTGAGTGTGTGAAGCTGCACTTGAGGACTGTGTATTTGCACACAAAAAGCCGTCGCACAGACTGTTATTTCTCAGAAGTGAAATGTGTGAAATCGCATTGATGAAAGCAGAATCTTCCTCTATTGTGTGACTGAAGACTCGTTATGTAGAATAGTCTGATAGAAACAGTCTGACTTTAGTGAACGGAAATCTGAGATCATTCCTCATCAGTTTAATCTGAGATATAGCCTAATAAAACTATGATCTTTCAGTGTTATTGTGATGCATTTAATGTTGGATGATATATATTCACAGTGTATTCACAATAATTTTGCCTGTGATATAAAATTCAACCACATTGAGAATATTAGATATTAATATGCTTTCTATTTATTTTGTAAGTTTACTGAAATTAGACATGATTTTGAGAGAGTTAAGACAGAGATGTCTTGAGACATATAAATGGTGTCTTTATTTGTTAATTTGTTTCATTTTTGTGAATCAGTTAATTTCAATGAATCATTTTTAAAACTCTCATTCAAAGATTCGATTTGTACAGTCTTTGTGTGGTGAATCGACTCATTGATTCAAAACTTCAATGATTCATTTATCATTTTGTTCTGAGTTTTATATATGCATATATATATACACACACACTGTATATATGTACTAGTGCTGTCAAATCTAACATACTTTTTTGGTTTATATAATAGGCTATATATAATATACGTGTGCATACATATTATATTATTTAGGCTGCAGTATGTGTGTGTGTGTGTGTGTGTATATGTATGCATATATTAATATATATATATATGTGTGTGTGTGTGTATGTATGCATATATTAATATATATATATATATATATATATTGTATATGTGTGTGTGTATGCGCATATATTAATATATTTATATAAATGTGTGTGTGTGTGTGTACGCACACACATATATATATATATATTAACATATGCATATATACGAGTGTGTGTGCGCACACATATAATATATATATATATATATATATATATATATATATATATAGGTTATATAAATAATAATACATAATATATGTAAGTGTTGTCCAGAGGGAATATTTTAATTTGTTTTTATTGGCCCTACATTAAACCATCAAAATATGCTGAAAATATTGTACAAATATTATTATCACAAATAAAGCAATTGACTCCGAGAACAACTACTAATTTGCTTACAAAATCTTTAATAAAACTTGAATAAAGGGTGAAGATGTCAATTTTCCTAGGCCAGACATCGCTTATGGCTACTATATTTTGCTATATATATATATATATATATATATATATACAGTATCAGCAGTATCCCAACCCTGGATAAAGTTACACAAAGTGAAACTGGCATGTTTTGTCCTTCCTACTGTGTTACGCAAGATCTGTACGCCTCACCTT
>NW_026607214.1:102500-105000 GCF_029890125.1 Rhinichthys klamathensis goyatoka | reverse complement strand
GATACCATTACAGTTTTGATTAATATTTTGTATTAATATTAATATTATTAGTATTCTTTTTTTTTTTCTATTTTCCGGTTTCGTTTAAAAACTGTATTAGTATTTTGTTATTTAAATATATGTCTAAATAGTTTTTATTAATTGTTATTTCAGTTTTAGTTATTTTATAGTGCATCAAGTTAGACTAAATAAAAAATGAAAAATGATGCCTTGGCAAATAAAATTAATATAAAAAAAATATATTTTATTTTATATTAAGGTTACGAAAATGTTGTGTATTTACGTTTCATTTAATTTAAGGATCAACTTCACATGTTTCTGCTCAAATAACTTAGGAGAAATTAAGCAAACATAAAAATTTTCATGCAGTAATGAATTAATATGGAGCAGTTCAGGTTATTTGATGAGAAATATGAGTTCATATTGAGATCTGTTCTGTATAAAAGACTCTCTTTCATTGTCATTCAATTGAGATATAAAAGAGATTGCTTTCATGATGCCTGTCCTATACAAATACATATTCACACAAAAAATTCAAATGCAAAATGATGTTATTTCTGAGGTCCTGTGACAGCAGTCTGACACACTCATGTTTATTGCTCAGTGTCTGCTAGTGTTGGGTTGTGTGTTGTCGTTTGACCGAGTTCCTCAGTTGTTGTGAGTCTGATGAGTCGTGTTTGACCTCTCTGAAAGCGTTCAGCTCTTCAGTGTGTGTCTGATCCTCTCTGCTCATGTTTACTCAAACGCAGCACGCCTGAATGTGTCTGTTTATAGCAAGCAAACACGCCGCTTGGCACCTTCTGCTGCTTTCTCTCCTCATTTCCTGTCTTCTTCTGTTTTTCTCCGGCTCTCGCTTTGTTTCTTGTCTTCTTCTGCTTGTAAAACTTGAGGTGTGAGCGAAGAGTGAAAAAAACTCAGTATCTCCACACATTCGGCATGCGTTCGCTAAATGTGACATACCTGTAGTTTGATAATTATATATGGATGAACTGTCTGAGACACTGTTAAATCATGCCGTCAAATACAAGTTGATGCCATGATGCAAAGTGCTGATGAGACATAAAAAAGTGTGTGTCATTAAATTATATTTGAGGTGTGTTTATACCTGTGCAAAATCAGCCACCACAATGTGAGGATGTTTCAGGGGGTTACTAAGACGATTCATGTGGTTCCTGTGGTGTTTTGGGTGGCTGTTATGGGGTTGCTAAGGTTTTTTGGTGGTTGTTGGGTGGTTGCTAAGGTGTTTTGGGTGGTTGTTATGGGGTTGCTAAGGTTTTTTTGGGTGGTTGTTGGGTGATTGCTAAGGTTTTTTTGGGTGGTTGTTATATGGTTGCTTTGGTTTTTTGGATGGTTGCTAAGGTGTTTTGGGTGGTTGTTATGTGGTTGCTTGGGTGTTTTGGATGGTTGCTAAGGTGTTTTGGGTTGTTGTTTGGTGGTTGCTAGGGTGTTTTGGGTGGTTGCTAAATTTTTTTAGTTGCTTGTTAAGTGGTTACTAATGGGTTCTGGGTGGTTGTTATATGAGTGTTAAAGTGTTTTGACTGGTTGTTAAGTGGTTGCTTTGGTTTTTTGGATGGTTGCTAAGGTGTTTTGGGTGGTTGTTATGTGGTTACTGAGGTGTTTTGGATGGTTGCCAAGGTGTTTTGGGTTGTTGTTAGGTGGTTGCTAGGGAGTTTTGGGTGGTTGCTCAATATTTTTAGTTCCTTGTTAAGTGGTTACTATGGGTTCCTGGGTGGTTGTTATATGAGTGTTAAAGTGTTTTGACTGGTTGTTAAGTGGTTGCTAGGGTATTTTGGGTGGTTGCTAAGGTGTTTTGGCTGGTTGTTATGTGGTTACTTAGGTGTTTTGGATGGTTGCTAAGGTGTTTTGGGTTGTTGTTGGGTGGTTGCTAGGGTGTTTTGGGTGGTTGCTCAATATTTTTAGTTCCTTGTTAAGTGGTTACTATAATGGGTTCTGGGTGGTTGTTATATGAGTGTTAAAGTGTTTTGACTGGTTGTTAAGTGGTTGCTAAGGTGTTTTGGGTGGTTGTTATGTGGTTGCTGAGGTGTTTTGGGTGGTTGCTAAGGTGTTTTAGTTGCTTGTTAAGTTTTACTAATGTGTCCTGGATGGGTCGCTAGGTGGTTGTTAATGTGTTCTTGGTGGCTGCAAGGTCATTGCTAAAGGTGTTCTGGGTTGTTACTAGGGTGTTTTGGGTGGTTGCTGGGTAGTTGCTAGGGTTTTTTGGGTGGTTGTTAGGTAGTTGCTGAGGTGTTTGGGTGGTTGCTAGGTGTTTGCTAAGGTTGTTGAGGTGATTGTTAGGTAGTTGCTACAGTGTTTGGGTGTTTGCTAAGGTTGTTGAGGTGACTGTTAGGTAGTTGCTACAGTGTTTGGGTGGTTGCAAGCAGGTTTCTAAGGTGTTCTGGGTGGTTGCTAGGTGACGCACACACTCAAACTTAATACTTATTTTTAAAGGTTTGATCACATCCATAGTAATAGTCACACTTACCGCAAAAAAACACTAAAA
>NW_026607214.1:92500-97500 GCF_029890125.1 Rhinichthys klamathensis goyatoka | reverse complement strand
TACTTTTAGCACCTTTTCTTTTAAACTTAGACATCTGGTAAATGTGACTTTTATACTGACTAATGCACAGATTTTACTGTAATATAAAACTTGTTTTAACACTGACATCTAGTGTACATAACATGACATTATAATACAGGCAGGCTAATATTCTGTTAATTTACATGTTTGTAGTGCAGTAGATCATGACTTAATTTTTTATGAATTGATTTATTTCATTAACTGATCCCTCCGCCCCCCCCCCCCCCCCACACATTTTGTTTTGATAGAAAACTTTACATAGTGAACTGGTGATTTTAATCTCTTAAAAAACAAGTTGTGCTCTAATTAATAAATAAGATGATAAATGCTTAATAATAAATGCTCTTAAATAAACTTGTGTAAAAAGTGTTTAGCCAAAAGCAAAACAATTGATGTAATAAAAATAAGATGTATTTATAGGCCTATATTATAGGCAGATCTTTAACCAATAAAACCAAGAATTACATTGAAATTACTGAAATGATCTGTAATCATGTAATAGAAACCATAAACCATTTCGCAAAAGATCTATACATTTATACTCAAAATATAAAAATAAAAAATAAAATAAACGGTTGAGGTCAAACCTGAAGTGGGACTTTTATTTTGACATACGGTTCTTACTTCACATCATTTCTGTTAACATGCCAGTGTCCTTATCAAATAAACTTTCCCCAAATAAACTTTCCCCAAATAAAATACTCAAACAGGCTGAAAAGAAAATCTTCTGTTTGGAGATTAAAAGAGCCATAAATATATAGTCCTTTTTTTTTTTACTTTAAAATT
Organism: Rhinichthys klamathensis goyatoka; assembly: GCF_029890125.1. Lineage (NCBI taxonomy): Eukaryota > Metazoa > Chordata > Actinopteri > Cypriniformes > Leuciscidae > Rhinichthys > Rhinichthys klamathensis. Next base: position 96,693 of record NW_026607214.1, on the reverse strand, counting down.
GAAATGGACTTTTATTGCATCCATTCGCAGACGGCCATCGTGTAATCCTGTCGCTTCCTTCACATCATTCCTACCTTTCATGTTTACATGCAGAGCTGCACGGAAAAGCTCAGGGTTTATTAAATAAACGTTCTAATCATATACACAATAAAGCATGATGAGCATGACCGCCACACCATGCGAGAAGACATTAGGACCCAAAAAGAAAAGCGAGAAGAAGATAGCATCCAAAGAGGAGTACAGATTACTGTCCAATATCATGGGAGTGATGAATAACTTGAGGAAACAGGTAAATATCATCAGATATCTGACATATGCATCACATAATATGAAGTTTCTGACATATGCATGACATAACCTGACGTATGTGATATATATGCATCATATAATCTGAGATATCTGACATAAAGCCTATCCATAATAAAATATGTGATAACATCGTCTGATATCTTTACATAGTAAATGTCTTATAATAAACTGAAAATAGATAACAGGTAAATTTATGTTTGCTTTATTTAATTTTTATAATTTATATATTTTTAAACAATTATTATTTTTTAAAATATTGGTCTTGAAATTAATTGTTATTATCATGTCTATTTAATTTCTATTTCTCTTTTTATTTTATATTAATCACAAAATAACTATTTGTGGGTCATTATTGCTGATATTTTAAATATATTGCTGATATGATATATATATATATATATACATCTTTTTTTAAACATATTTTTAATTAATACAATTTTTTACATATTTATTTATTATTATTTTTTATTTTTTAGTTATAATGATGAGAACATAGAATAGACAGTATAGAATAATTGTGATAATGAGATAAATGGTTTGGATTTAAACATTTAAAGCGATATGTATGGATGCCTGTGCATGTATTGTGTCTAATGCACTGCGTGACCTTTGACCTGTGCTCAGGGAATCCTCTGTGATGTGGTCCTGGTTGTGGATGGGAAACACATACTGGCACACAGAGTCGTGCTGGCCGCCGCGAGCCACTTCTTCAACCTCATGTTCACATGTGAGAAAAATTTCTGCCCGATACTTTCTGAGTTTATAATCTAAATATACAGGTGAAACTCAAAAATATGGTGCAAAAGTTCATTTATTTCAGTAATTCAACTTAAAAGGTGAAACTAATATATTATATAGACTCATTACATGCAAAGTGAGATATTTCAAGCCTTTATTTGTTATAATTTTGATGATTATGGTTCACACAGCTTATGAAAACCTTTTCACTTTGGGGTTTTCATAAGCTGTAAGCCATAATCATCAAAATTATAACAAATAAAGGCTTGAAATATCTCACTTTGCATGTAATGAGTCTATATAATATATTAGTTTCACCTTTTAAGTTGAATTACTGAAATAAATTAACTTTTGCAGGATATTCAAATTTTTCGAGTTTCACCTGTACACTGGTTATTATGGTTATTATGGTTTGAGCAGTTGTAGATGTTCTCCAGGTCTGCTCAGGGTTGCGTTAGCTTAGATGTTTCCAGATGTTCACAGAAGCATGTAAGAGGAACCCTGCTGTTTTGCATGTGCAGCCAGTATGATGGAGGCCACGAACCACGAGGTGGAGCTTGGAGGAGCGGAGCCAGAGATCATCGAGCTGCTGGTGGAGTTCGTCTACACGGCACGGTGAGGCTGACAGAAAGACCTCACACACACACACACACACACACACACACACGCATTCATAATGCTTATACAGTGCTTAGCTAAGTGAACACACACATGCTAAAGTTGACTAAAAAGAGGAATAAAAAAATCATCTTTTGGAAATTGATCTTAATGGCTTAATTAAAAAAATGAGGAAAACTCCAACCTTTAAGGACACCAATTTTCTTTGTGAATGAATAATGTATCGTAAATAAATAAATGTTCTTTACTTAAAATACAGGGGTCATAAGTCCGGAAACCCCTATGTTAAATTCCCATAGAGGCAGGCAGAGTTTTATTTTTAAAGGCCAGTTATTTCATGGATCCAGGATGAAGTTCCCTTGGCCTTTGGAAGTAAAATATCCGCACATCATCACATCATACCTAGAGATCGGCATGGGGAACTTTCCATAAGATCATCTCTCAATGCAAATCAAACCAGCTATAAGGCGAACTGAAATAAACCCATGCCGATCTCTAGGTGTGGTGAAGGGTGTGTGATGATCTGCGGCTATTTTACTTCCAAAGGCCGAGTGAACTTTATCCCGGATCCATGAAATAACTGGACTTTAAAAATAAAAATCTGCCTCTCTATGGGGGTTTAAAGGGATACTCCACTTTTTTTGGAAATAGTCTCATTTTACAACTCCCCCAGAGTTAAACTGTTGAGTTTTACCGTTTTTGAATCCATTCAGCCGATCTCCGGTTCTGGCGGTACCACTTTTAGCATAGCTTAGCATACATCATTGAAGTGGACAAGACCATTAGCATTTCTAAAAAAAAAAATGACCAAAGAGTTTCGATATTTTTGCTATTTAAAACTTGACTCTTCTGTAGTTACATCGTGCACTAAGACCGACGGAAAATGTAAAGTTGCGATTTTCTAGGCTGATATGGCTAGGAACTATACTCTCATTCCTGCGTAATAATCAAGAAACTTCACTGCCGTACCATGAGTGCAGTAGGCGTAATGATATGACGCAGCGCCTGAAAATAGGCTATTTTTGAGAAATGCTAATGGTCTTGTCCACTTCAATGATGTATGCTAAGCTATGCTAAAAGTGGTACCGCCAGAACCGGAGATCGGCTGAATGGATTCAAAAACGGTAAAACTCAACAGTTTAACTCTGGGGGAGTTGTAAAATGAGCCTATTTCCAAAAAAAGTGGAGTATCCCTTTAAGGAAGAACATTTATTTATTTACGCAACCCAATCACACTAATTGTGTCTCTATAGCAAGCGTTGTGTTTATCGTGCAATTTATACGCGAAAATGAGTTTTTAGGTGCATATGATTGATACGCATGGGTAGGTTTAGTAGTGGTGTCGGGTGCGTGTGTATTATACGGTTGGGTAGGATTAGTGGTGTCGGGTGCGTGTGTATTAAACTCAATAAAGTGCGTATCAAATGCACGTAAAAACTCACTTTCGCGTATAAATTGCACGATAAACACAACGCTTGCTATAGAGACGCATTTTCATGAGATCAGGCTGATTTACGATACATTATTCATTCACAAAGAAAATTAGTGTCCTTAAAGGTTGGAGTTTTCCTCATTTTTTTGTAATTAAGGCATTAAGATCAATTTCCAAAAGATGATTTTTATTCCTCTGTTTAGTCAACTTTAGCATGTGTGTGTTCTCTTAGCTGAGCACTGTGTTTGATCTCAGAATCTCAGTGAACAGTAATAATGTCCAGTCTCTGCTGAACGCTGCTAACCAGTACCAGATCGAGCCGGTGAAGAAGATGTGTGTGGATTTCCTGAAGGAGCAGGTGGACGCCACCAACTGTCTGGGTGAGACGTCGCCATCTCTATTTATTTTCTTTTCTTTTTCATTTAACCTTTATTTAACCAGGTAAGCACATTGAGAACACTTTCTCATTTACAATGGCGACCTGGCCAAGATAAAAAGCGCAGAGGTACAAAAAACACAAGTTACACATGTAATTTACAAGACAAAGAAGTACACAGTAAACATAGAAAATTAATATGTAATATATCATATCTGTTTAATTCCCATTTCTCCTTTTTATTATATGATTTCTATTAATTACAATATACAGTAATTATGTTTCTGTGAGTTATTATTGCTGATATTACAGGTGAAACTCGAAAAATTAGAATATGGTGCAAAAGTTCATTTATTTCAGTAATTCAACTTAAAAGGTGAAACTAATATATTATATAGACTCATTACATGCAAAGTGAGATATTTCAAGCCTTTATTTGTTTTAATTTTGATGATTATGGCGTACAGCTTATGAAAACCCCAAAGTCAAAATTAGAATATTGTGAAAAGGTTTTAAGCTTGATAAGCTATAGGTGAAACCAGAACTGGACACTTTATAATTTGCATTTAAGAATGTCAACACTGGTAGAAAGTGAACGGTCAGTGTGAAGTATTGTGTGTCTGTACACTGCAGATATACGTGCTGTTGTGATTGGCTGTCTCTTCTGCAAGGCATCAGCTCATTGGCCGAGTGTCTGAACTGCCCTGAGCTGAAGGCGTC
>NW_026607214.1:65000-87500 GCF_029890125.1 Rhinichthys klamathensis goyatoka | reverse complement strand
ATGTAATCAAAGTCTCTATATAAAGATCCTTAAAAAATGCTTATCCTGCAATCATAAACCACTAGGACTAAGATCAATGATTATGGAGGGTTTCTTTTTCAACAAAAAATATTAAAATAATAAAATGTAAAAAAACAACAAAAAAAAACATTACAATTATAATGAATATAAATTGTTCAGCTCAAGTATTCAAAGTTTATATAAAGTTATTTTTTTTAAATCCTTATCCGGCAATCACAAACTGAGTAAAGTTTTTGCTTTACACAGAGTAAAAAAAAAATTGTACATTTAAAAAATATATTTTATATATATAATTTTTTTTTAATAATAAGTGTGTTTGCAATAAAATATTAAAATAAAATAAAACCCCAAAGTGATGAAAATAATAATACATTTTTTTTTTTTACATTTGTCTTTATTAAATTTATTTTTAAATCCTGCAATCACAACAAACCGCTGGGGTGTCACAGAGTGTGTGATCTGTGTGTGTGTGTTTCAGGACTACAGCTGGACAGACATTCGCTGCCCCTTTGAGAAACGACGGGACGCCACATCCGTGTTCTGGGACAATGTGGTGTACATCCTGGGCGGCTCGCAGCTCTTCCCCATTAAACGCATGGACTGCTATAATGTGGTGAAGGACAGCTGGTACTCCAAACTCGGGCCACCGAACCCACGGGACAGTCTGGCCGCCTGCGCCTCTAAAGGGAAGATCTACACCTCCGGAGGATCGGAAGTGGGTGAGTCTGTCCTCATCGTCCGGTGGGTTTGGATTTGAGGGGTTTATGCAGGGGCATGAATGGATGGATGAACAGATAGAAAGATAGATGGATGGATGGATGGATGAACAGATAGAACGATGGATGGATGGATGGATGGATGGATTAACAGATAGAATGATGGATGGATGGATGGATGATGGATGGATGGATGATGGATGGATGATTGATGGATGGATGGATGGATGGATGATGGATGGATGATGGATGATGGATGGATGATGGATGGATGATGGATGATGGATGGATGGATGGATGGATGATGGATGGATGGATGATGGATGGATGATGGATGAATGGATGGATGATGGATGGATGGATGATGATGGATGGATGGATGATGGATGGATGATGGATGAATGGATGGATGATGGATGGATAGATGAATGATGGATGGATGATGGATGGATGGATGGATGAATAATGGATGGATGGATGATGGATGGATGGATGGATGAATAATGGATGGATGAATAATGGATGGATGGATGATGGATGGATGGATGGATGAATAATGGATGGATGGATGGATGGATGGATGGATGGATGGATGGATGGATGGATGATGGATGGATGGATGGATGGATGGATGATGGATGGATGGATGGATGGATGATGGATGGATGATGGATGGATGGATAAACTACTAAATGAAGTAGGAACTACAAACACGAGTAAAAGTGTTTTAAAAAACTACAAAACATGGCAGATATGCGTGACCGACGGTGAGAGGTTTAGATAAAGGGGTTTGAGTGACTAATCAAAGTTCAATCTGATTTAATGTTATCTGTGTAATATTTAATCTGCAATAACAATGTGGACTTTTTGGCCATTAACTTTTAAATGCATGCATTAATATGAGGAGAGGCTCCGCATGAAAGACCCGCGACTGCAGATCAACATGCTCTAAATCTTTATGTTGTTGATAGGAAGTTCAGCTCTGAATCTGTTCGAGTGCTACGACACGCGCACTGAGACGTGGCAGACGAAGCCCAACATGCTGATGCCGCGCTGCAGTCACGGGTCAGTCGAGGCCAACGGGCTCATCTACGTCTGCGGAGGAAGTCTGGGAAACAACGTGTCCGGCAGGGTCCTCAACGACTGCGAGGTGTACGACCCCAACACTGAAGAGTGCGTATGACACCTCACACTCAGGGGACATTTAAAGGGACAGTTCACACAAAAATGACAATTCTGTCGTCATTTACTCGCTCACCCTCTAGTTGTTCCAAACCTGGGGTGCGTTTCCCGAAAGCATCGTTGGCCAACTATGGTCGCAACTTCTGTGGTTATCAGCAGTCCAACGAGTCGTGTTTCCCGAAACCAACGTGCTCTAGTGTGTAAGAACGAGCCTATGATCGAATCTGGAAATAAAGCGAAATAACTGAGAAATATGAGAAATAGTCCTCAGATGCATGTCTGTAATTTATATATCAAAACATCTAGCGTTAATTCGATCTCAAACAGTTTTATTAAAATAAGCGATTACTCCTCCACGTGCGTGACGTCATAAACCATGTGGTTGAACATCACTATGCAACAATCAGTCCCTCCAGAAAAACACGATTATGCGATCGCTGAATTCAGTGCATAGTCAACCAAAGTCCGCATATTTATGCGGGGGCATTTTTTCAAATACTCCGCAATTTCGCCGCATAAATTGCTGATTTCCGCGCAAAATATGCGGGGCTTGCATGATTTCATAATCATCGCATTTTCGTTGCAAAAAAGTCACATTTAACTTAGCAGAAAGTTGAAAAATTTGCTTCACACGAGAGCAGGCGTTTCCCCTGTTGCCATGGGAACGTTATGAAGTGACGTAATTACGCAACGTGAACATCATCGAAAAGCTGTAAAACAGGAGCACGCTTTATTTTTAAATATTTCATTTATTCATTTTTACTGAAGTTGTAGCATATTCCTCTAGTAATTAAAGCTACAGAACTTGTTTGACTCATCAATGTTTTGTAAGTTTGATGTGTTTATTAAGGTCTTGTAACGCGTTGTGTCGGGAAGAAAAATAGTCACAACTCGCACTTTATTCCCAAATCGAACTCGTATAACTGTCTGTCACACGTTCTACCGTCCACATCGTTACTTAATAAACAAAATAAGATAAAAGAAGTAGCATCAAACAGAAATTACCCGCGCACATACAATATAATAACGTTACTGCAGACAGTTCAACAGGGAGCGCGCAGCTCTTAAAGGGGCCACACCTTATTTCCACTCGTTACAGTCTGAAATAAAACAAGATGAGAAATTAAATATTTCCAGCACTTTCTGTGATGTAGTATGCTTGCTTATCATAGGAAGTAATAAGAAATGACTCTTTACATTAAGGAGCCTAGTGAGAACAGGGTGTTGGGGGGAATCACTTTTTTTTCTCCTCTTTTTCATCCAACCGCAGTTTTTGCAAGTTCCCACAATTTCATCGCAAAAAATTGCATAAATATCCCGCATATTCCATCGCATTTTTAAAGAAAACGGGCCGCGTAATCATGGATTTTTCCCCGCAACAATCACAAAAAAACTCTTCGTTTTTCTGGAAGGACTGAACAATATGGTTTCGGGAATCAGTCGTGACTCGCTAGATGATTTCCTCAACGATGCATGATCGTACTGTGATAGTGAAGCAGCGAGTTACGGCACTGTACGGGAAACACACCCCTGTATGAGTTTCTTTCTTCGGCTGAACACAAAAGAAGATAGTTTGAAGAATGTTGGTACTCAAACAGTTTATGGACCCCATTGACCTCCATAGTAGGAAAAAAAAAAACATTATTTAAAATATCTTTTTTTGTGTTCAGCAGAAGAGAGAAACTCATAGAAGTCTAGAACAACTTGAGTAAATTATGACATAATTTTCATTTTTTGGGTGAACTGACCCTTTAATGTGAGAGTTCACCCAAAAATGTAAGTTCTCAATTCTATTTGTATTATTTATATACTATTATAGTACTTGTGAATATTTTGTATTAGCTTTTATGTTTATATGTTCAGGTTTCATTTTAATTGTAGTTTTAGTAGTTTATGTACTTTTGTCATTTTTATAATTTTTTTATGTTTGTATTTAGTTTTAGTTTTTTTTAGTAAGCTTAAGTCATTTTAGTACTTCCACTTAAACCTTATTGCTGTTCAAAGTTTTTTAAATGTATGTTTTTCATCAAATATTTATATTTAATTTAATAAAAAATTTATTTCAATTAATCAAAACGATTTTTAATACTTTTAGTTAATAATAACAGCACTGCATCATTTACTCACCTTCATGTTGTGACTTACTTTAGCTCTTTTCTATATACGTTTCTATAAATGGGCTGTCAAGCACTAAAAAGTGACACAAAAGACTATAAAAGTATAATATAAATATGATTTGTGTGGGTCAATATATGATTTGTCTATATTTTAAGTCAGGGTTTCCCAAACTAAGATTTGTGAGTTGATAAAAAAGCTAATAATGAATTAAATCATAAAAATGTCAAATTAAATATAAAATAAATATTTGATTTGATTAAATGCATGTCATGTGACCATTAACTGACATCAGAGATCCACGAATGTGCAAATGTGTTCAATTATTGGAAATATTTCGAATTAAAAAGGTATAACCATTTAGTTTAAAATGTTTTATCTCTTAAAAAATTATAAATAAATTTAAAAAGTGTATTTTGTTAGTCTTAATCCATTTGGAAAGACCGAATGCCACAGGAGGTGCATCTGACAAAAGAGTTTGTGAATCCCTGATGGAGGTCTTCTGCAGAAATGTGTTTCTTTAAGCGTGTGTGTTGTGTGTGTGTGTGTGTTCAGGTGGAGGGTTCTCTGTGGGATGCGCGAGGCTCGTAAGAATCACGGTCTGGTGGTGGTGAACTCAAGAATATACGCCGTCGGCGGCCAGAACACACTGGGTATGTTTTTGTGTTCATAAGTTTACTTTCCCTGCTAATATTTGTGTTATTTTAATTTCTGATCAGGCAAGCATTTATTGTGACTCAGACTTTGAGACGAAGTAACACACTGGTTTTTTTGTTCTACATTCACTGAATACATTTAACAAAATCATATTATGAAAGACTACTACAAGGTTGTTTGTACTGTAGTCAGGGCCGTAGCTAGAGGATTCGGGGCCCCCTGAAAAAATATTGATGTGGGCCCCCACCACCCTCCACCAATATCATATAGGCTACTGTACAATAGATGAACATGGAGGCACACATAACAGAAGATGGTGATGTTGTTGTAAAACCTTTATTTTAAAAGTTAAATGTTTATATAAAAATTACAACTAATAAAACTAACAAAAAGCAAGAAATTGTTAAATAATAATAAAACCAATTTTTAAAAAGTATTATTTTTTTCCCCATCAGTCTGTTATAATTCATAAATCAAAAAGTAAACATTTAGAAATTGACAAGAATGCAGTCTAATTAAAAAAATAAAACCATTCATTGTCTTATTTTTTAATAAAGATAATATGGAACTGGTAATATTATTAAATAAAGCGAATACATTTATTCATCCAAGTGCAGTGTGTTGTATTCGTGTTTTCTCTATGTTTTAAATATCATCAGCCGGCAGGTCAGATGCATAATGCAATGCGTCGTGACTCGTGTAATTTTTTTTTAAAACTCTATTTTCAATAGTGTAAAAAGACAGGAATTTAGACCACGTAATCATTCGGTCGATTGTGGTGCGCAACGATAATAAAAAATGACTGTACACGACAGACTTTAGACGGAAGTTTTCTAATTCCCAGCGAAATAACAATATATAACCGGTCTTTAAGAACGTCTTGATCGACTGGGATACAACCACTCTCCTTGCCTCCCTCTCCGTCTTTTCCTGGCATTTCTGGTTCCCTGATTTATGTTTCCTTTTCCCCGACATTTTTCAGTCAGTCAGTCAGTCTCCTGCTCTTCCACCAAGTTCATCGTTAACTTCAGGTTCTGCCGCCTCAACTCTGATTGGTTCTGTTCACGAGCTGGGGTGGGACTTACAATTTTATTGGGTCCATCTGATGTTTGTCACTGACTCTGACTGAATAATTAATAAATACTTTAGGTCGGACTTAACCATTTTTATGGAGGTAAGAGAAGCAGATATTTGGAAAAATATTTACCCAAATTGCACGTTTTTGCAGTTCTCATTTAAATCTCAGGCATACAACTAATATAAATATTAGAATTATTCATACTACAGGGGCCTAAATAGTATAACTGCTGGATTTTGTGGGGCCCCCTGGGCAGCGGGGGCCCCTATAATTGTCACCACCTTTCACCCCACTAGCGACGGCCCTGACTGTAGCAGTGATAGGGTGCTTCTCAATTCATATTTGCGCATCCTCGCGTCTCAGCTCCACCCCTTAAAGGGTTAGTTCACCCAAAAATGAAAATGATGTCATTAATGACTCTCACTCATGTCGGTCCAAGCCCGTAAGACCTCCGTTCATCTTTAGAACACAGTTTAAGATATTTTAGATTTAGTCCGAGAGCTTTCTGTCCCTCCATTGTAAATGTATGTACGGTATACTGTCCTTGTCCAGAAAGAAAATAAAGACATCATCAAAGTAGTCCATGTGACATCAGTGGGTTAGTTAGAATGTGTTGAAGCATCGAAAATACATTTTGGTCCAAAAATAACAAAAACTAGGCCTTTATTCAGCATTGTATTGTCTTCCGGTTCTGTTGTGGATCCGCGTTCACGAGTCCGCAGTGACGCTGCTGACGTGTGGTTTTCACTTTGCTGTTGTCATGATGTTTAGCACACGTCTCTGTTTTACGGCTGTCTTCAGTGTATAGACAATTATGGATGATTACTAGATGCAAGAAAGACCAAATAGGAATTCAGTATGCAAATATTACAATGACATTATCATTTTACATTTGATTTACAATTTACATGGATTCATCTAGCAATGCTTTGGACACTTCCGATGTTGAAATACAAAAATAAACGTTTAAAGTTCATACACTACACGGTTGAGTACATAGTGCATAAGTGCATAGTGTACAGTGCGTCAATTGGGACACAGCTGATCATAGGTCACTGAAGGTCAGAGGTCATGTAAGGTGTGTTTCCCTCTCTCAGGCGGTCTGGACTCGGTGGAGTACTACGAGATGGGCAGCAACGAGTGGAAGATGGCGTCTCCGATGCCGTGGAGGGGTGTGACGGTGAAGTGTGCGGCCGTGGGTTCAGTGATCTACGTTCTGGCCGGGTTTCAGGGGGTCGGTCGTCTGGGTCACATCATGGAGTATTACACTGAGACGGACAAGTGGGTCGTGTCCAGTAAAGTGCGCGCCTTCCCTGTCACCAGCTGCCTGATCTGTCTAGTGGACACGTGCGGCGCCAACGAGGAGGACATGAACTCAGCGTCTTCATCCTCATCCTCGGCCGATGGACGGATGTGATGATTCAGTCGTTACTGTGCCGAGTTATTAGCTGCGTTACATATTCAACTGATTATAGTTTGTGTTTTTAGTGCAGATACTGAGAAGAGTTTGTGTCGCGAAAAATCAAACCAATCAGGTTTGAACGTTTATTGTTGAGAGATAAGACTGCTTTTGTCTTTACGCTCAGATTATTATGATCTTTTGAGCTGTAACTTCCATCTTCCAGGAAGGCTGATGTTCCCTGATCTCGGATCAGATTTCCACGTCGCAGAAGAACTTCCATTTTTAGGAAACAGTTGTACCTTCTGCATTTTGGCGACTAATATGTGTTTTATGTTGGTTTTATGTTTTAAGAATTGGTATTTTGATGTGTTTATATTATGTGTGAACAAACTCGTGACTTTTATTTTTTTAATAATGCTCGTTTTATCATTTTGATGTGGTTGAACTACAAGAAAACAAGCTGGAACGTTTGAATGAAAAGTTTTTGTAAGAGAGAATCTAAATAAAATGATCTGTTACTCACTGATAATATTTGTGTTTAATTTCGTTTTCCTCTATAATATCAATACATACAAGCTTTCTGACCTTTTATTGCTTGTTTACTACGTCGTTTAGTGTTATTACTTTTGCCTGCAATAAAATCGTATTTTTGAAGACTTCAAATGAAGAAATACGTTAATTCAGTTTTCACTGGCAGTATCATGGAACAATATATTATTATTATTATTTATTTTATTTCAGACACGTAAATAATGGTCCATATTACAGACAAAAAGAGACACATAAAAGCAATACATTTATCACCTGTAGGCTCGTGAGTAGTATAGATAATACCCGATATTAATATTATATATTGTACACATTTTAAAATAGACCACAGTAATATTTTATTCCCATAGTCATATACCATGTTGCTGTAAGAATATCAAAAGAAAAAAGTTTTAGTATCTTTTATTTGAGAGCAGATGTGCTTCAGCTTTAAAATTGAGTGAACACGTGAAGTCAAGAATTTATACAAATAAAATGTTTTACTTACTATCTTCATTTATCTTAGTCCAATTAAAAATCGTAATTTAGATGTACTTTATAATGTTTGCGAGGTATTGCGGAGAGGATTTGGAAGTTTGATCCAACTAATGTTTTTCTGCTCGTGCTTTGCATACTAATGCTAATGACGTAAGGTGACGTTCGTCCTGTAGTCCTACCTGATTGGCCGAAAGGTGGGTGACGGCATACCTTATGAATATTAATTAGGTCACCTGAATGGACGCTTTCAAAAATTACCAAGCAACGCTAGAATTACTAATTAATATTCATGAGCTAAGGATTGTTTGGTCATTCGGATCAGATTCAGAGTCATAGCTGCGGGCTTCACATCTTTCAGAAATAGTTAGCCGGGTCAGGCCGAAACTTTATCCCGCCTTATGTTCATAATGAGGCGTGTTCTGTAACAGATGATGAACTACATCAACACTTTCGCTTTATTCTTTCACGACCATTGATTGACACACTTTCTGAGTGGAAGTCGCAGCGGACACACTGAAGGTTTGTTTAATCTTTATTGAATCTTTAATGAATATTTTGTTGCTCCTGCTGCGTTACTTTGAATCTTCGTACACACCACCAGTCATATAACTTATACATGCATCACATGCAACATTTATTGTAGCACGACAGATTAAAGTTCGGTGTTTTTTCTTCAGTTTCGCTCGTGAACGAGAGCAGATGTGAAGTAGTGCATGAAATCTCACAGATTGATCTCAAAGAAAACCAGCTGCTACTAGTAGGAACAGAATATGTAGATTAATTTATGATTTTGTGTATTAATTTTTTTTTTACTGTGTTAGTTGGATGTATATCCAATATCAGTTTTAAGATTTTAGGTCACACACACACACACACACACACACACACACACACACACACACACACACACACACGTATACAGTATATGATTTATGAAGGATCATGTGACACTGAAGACTGGAGTAATGAGTCTGGAAATTCAGCTTTGATTACAGGAATAAATTACATTTGACTAAATATTCACTTAGAAAACAGCTACTTTAAATTGTACTAATATTTGACAGTTTTTACTGTATTTTTCATAAAAATAAATACAGCCTAGGTGAGAAGAAGCGACTTCTTTTAGAAAACAACAACTTGGTAACACTTAATAATAAGGTTTTGTTTGTAACATGAACTTACCATGTTTTTTTGTATTTGTTAATCTTTATTAACATTAGTTCATAAAATACAAATTTTCACATTAGTTCACAGAGCATTAACTAATGTTAACAAATACAACTTTTGATTTTGATAATGTATTAGTAAATGTTGAAATTAACAAAGATTAATAAATGCTGTAGAAGTTCAGTTCATTATTAGTTCACGTAAACTAATGAAACCTGTTACCAAAAACTTTCAATTATGCAAAATTACTTGATAATTAATCACTAATTACTTAAAAAAAATTTACCTGTAGTGTATATATTACGCATGTCATGATTTTTTAATTCATAAAAAGGGGGGTCATATATAATAGATAGGTTATAGCGTTGTTGTTTGAAGAAGGTTTAGATGAAGTTTAGCTGCACAGAAGGAGGTATGTGTTCAGGAATGACAAACCTCACTTTTCTTGGTTTTTCCCAACTGGTCTGACGTCTCTGTCAAACTCCAGCGGTATGAATGCTGTCTCTGTCACTGTGACCCAGGGATCATGAAGACCCGGGTCTGTGTTGCATTGCCTCAGAGTGACTAAAGCATCTATTGTGTATTTACATTAACAGTCGTACAGTAGATGCTTCAGTCGGTAGTAGAGCTGTAGCAAATGCCTTAGTTTCATATTCAGTTCTAGTCCTAGTTTGAACTTGATCCAGATTCGGATTAGAAGCAGATGTTGACACTGGGAGGGATCCATTGCATGAGTGGAAAAACAGCAGGGCACGCGAGGACAACCAGACTATGTTTTATAATTAAAGTTTTAATGTTAAAACATTCTCTTATTACCAACCAGTGGAGAAGATCTAGTTGAATCTCCTGTTTCACTCTTAAATATGGAGATAAAACTCAGTTTTTTCTTTTGTTTTTGCAGAGAATGTCAGATTTTACTTCTAAAATTTGTGAACGATAACATGCAAATCACTCTCTTCATCCATTAACTCAGATAAGGCTCAGATGTTTTGAATTTGTAAAACATCAGCCATGTGCGGACATTATTATACGTCTTGCATTTAATCATAGTGATGGTTTATGGCTGAAATTCTGCACCACATAATGAGCAAACCTCTATTTTGATCTGCGTGAATCCTTAAATATAGTTGCTGGCTGCTGTCTCTGTGTTTTCTTCCTGTCTGAGGTGAAAAGAATCCCCTACAAGTCTCTGTGATATTTTAGTCTCTTCATATCTCATCACTAGCCATAAGCAATAGTAATAGAGATGCTTGCCTCAGTCAGGGATGCTAAAAATGCCTTGTGAAGCATCAACTGAATTCATTGTAACCACTTGAACAGACCGAGAGTTGAAGAAGTTGACGGACCGCCATGGACCGGACGACTGAAGAGTGACTGCACTGCATGCGCGCACAGAACCGGTTCTGATGGCGGATAAAAACCCGTCTGGTCTACTGGAGGCGTGTGTGGTGGCTGGAGTATCAAACGAACGTCTGAAGGAGTTATGCCTGGTGGTGAGACATCAACAAATCTTCATATTCACATTTATTCTGTGCAGAATGTTGAGGAAAAAACAACGAAAATCTGTATTAATAATTATGATTACAAATTATGATGTTTTGTAAAATGTTATATAATATGGATGTGTGTGTGTGTATAATTATTAAAGTCCCATGCAAAATATTTCCAAATTCTTTTATAAGTTTCCAAAATTCATTTGTCGTGCTTGCTATATATAATCTTGATGGAATAATACATAAAAAATACAAATAAAATGTGATTTCATTGTTAACATGAATAATATGTATAATACATATTCTATCATTTATATAGGCTAGTATATAAATATTTTCTTTCTTTTTAAAATATGCAATTTTTAAAATATATTATTCATAATAATTCAAAAAATGTAAAAAGTTATGTATGTGTGTATGAATACATGAACACATATGCATTCAATTTCAATAATTAAAAATAAAATAAAATTATATTTTATTAATAATAATCAATAAAAATAATAATAAAACAACATTTTGTTATATATATATATATTATTGATATACTATACATATATTATTACTATACTATCCTATATAAATGATAAAATACATATTATTGATTTTAACAATGAAATCACGTTTTATGTTTGTTCTTGATGTCTTTTTCCGTTTTATGATGATGTGCAGAATGTTAGTTGAGTGGATGTTGTGTGTCTGCAGGGTAAAGATGTGCTGGTGGAGGCTGAGGTGCTGCAGGTTCACGCTCCACCGTTTGTGACGAAGGACAGTTCCAGTAACGGTGTTTATCAGGATCACGCTCCGGCCTTCAGCAGAGCCCAGCGGAGACGCTCCTTTAAGAAGAGGGACCGACCCGTTTCAACCATCAGCGAATCCGGCAACCTCAGCGAATCAGCAGTGGCCGTCTCAGACGATCTCAGCGTACCGCAAAACGTCGACCTCATAGCCCTGCAGCAGCTCTGCTTCCCAGGTAACCTTCGCAAACGCCTCCGCGTGGGATTCTGTGTCTAACGGAGATGCTAACTGAGTCTGTCATTGTTCAGATGGTTTGAGAATAACCAATGAGTGCGGAGAAGACTCCTATCATTTCCTGGTGTTCACGGATGTGTTCGGGACCCAGACACATGGGGTTGTGGCTCAGTTCTGCAAACCTATTCAGGTGAGGAGGTATCATAAACATACTCTTATGGATAGCTAGCATATCAAAGCTGGCTAAATAGTTCATAAACAACAAACATGAAAGAGGTTTCAATTCTTCAAATATATTCTGAACTTCCTGTGAAGTTCTGAGAGTGCAAGATTGACTGTGATGTAATGTTTTTTGCTCAACAAAGCTGCATTTATTTGATCAAAAAGTACAGTAAAAACAGTAAAATATGATTACAGTTTAAAATATTTGTTTTCTATGTTAATATTTGGAAAATTGTATTTGTTCCTGTGATCAAAGCTGTATTTTCAGCATCATTACTCCAGTCTTCAGTGTCACATGATCCTTCAGAAATCACTCTAATATGATGATTTGATGATCAAGAAACTTTTCTGATTATTATCAGTGTTGAAAATACTTCATTTTTTCG
Organism: Rhinichthys klamathensis goyatoka; assembly: GCF_029890125.1. Taxonomy (NCBI): domain Eukaryota; kingdom Metazoa; phylum Chordata; class Actinopteri; order Cypriniformes; family Leuciscidae; genus Rhinichthys; species Rhinichthys klamathensis. Next base: position 75,063 of record NW_026607214.1, on the reverse strand, counting down.
AAACCATGATTCATTTATTTCAGGCTTATTCGATGAATAGAAGAAATAATTTCTTAAATAAGAAAAATAAAAAAACCTTTAGGTTTCACACACACACACACACACACACACACACACACACACACACACACACACACACACACACACACACACACACACACACACACACACAGTTGTATATAAGCTGTTCATATACAGTATATGATTTCTTAAACCTTTGAATGTTAGTGTACACAAATAAAATTACATACTGTAATATAATGAAAAATGTGTATTATTTATAAGAATTATTAAATTCCTATGTAAAAAGTTTCCAAAATGCAGTCGCTAATTCCTTTGTCATGTTTGTCGTGTTATTGTAGTTCCAACAGGATAATATGATGCATAAAAACGGCTATCAGTCGACCAAACTGCAGCGTCTGTACACCACATACAGCATATGTGTCATCTCCAAATATCCATATTATAATGCCCTCAGAGACTGTCTGTCCTGGTAAGACCCTAATCCATATGATTATTTAGCTGGAATATGGATTGAAGTATAAGCTGTAAGCATTTCATCTCTCCGCCGTCATAGTTTCTTGCTCCAGCTGAAGACCTCCCGCATGACCGAGTTTGAAGAGCAGGTGAAGGAGTTTTCCGCCAAACTGGCACTGGTTCCCATCCCGCCTCCCGGACCCCTGCATGTGGTCAGCCTCTTTATTAACTCTTTATTCCCTGACCAGGACGTCCTATAAATGTAGTTATATTTCACCTACTGTACTTTAATGTTGGGTTTTGTGGATGTTTCTGCAGGTGTTTAATCTCAGACCCCTTCAGATTGAACTTCCCTCCAGACTGGATGTGGATCGGCCCGTCTTGGACCTCGATCTTCACCTGCCGTTTCTGTGTTTCAAACCCAAGCAGATCCTGCAGGTCAGTCGGTTATTATCGTTAAATAAAACTATTAAATACATTTTTTGTTAATTAAAATAAAGCTGAATATAAATGCTATCTGGAAACTGACTTAAAGTCCCCCTGCGGTGAAAATCCAGCTTTTAATGTTGTTTATATGTCTATATGGTGTTTTTAATATGCTTTAAGACAAATCATGTGTAAGTTCATAAGTCGACAGCATTGCTGAGTATTTTCTGCTTAAAACTGCAGTGAACCAAAGACAGTCTCAAAAACTCGAAATCGCTGGTGTTTCTGACGTCACAAACGACCTCGTGACCAATCAGATCAACGTGTGATCGTCAACCAGTGGATCTCTGAGCTGAGTGAGTGAGTGGAGGCGGGGCTCATTTGCATATTCATAGAACCGCGCATACTAAATGAGGCAAGGGTGTCGAGTTACATTCAAGCTGTTTTAAGGCATGACGAATTTTTTTTCAAGGAAAAAACGTTTAAATGTCATTTTGGTGATCAAAGATGAGTTTTAAGGGATACAATTGTTGACGACAGGGGGACTTTAAACTAAATGAAAATTAGAAATGTTGCGTGGGCAAAAAACTAAAAACAAAACGGAAATTAGTTTAGGTTGAAGCACACAAATTACTAACTGGAAATCAATAACTATAACTAAACTAAAACTGAAATAAAAACAAATTAAACCGAAATACTAATATTTTAAGCACCAAAATATTAATGAATAAACTAAAATTACTAAAAATATAAAGCTAATTTGATATACTAATAAAAACTATAAAAGTATTTAAATAATACTAACATAACACTGGGACTTTGCCCAAGTCATTTTTGAAGCACCAAACCAGTATAAACCGGTTTAACCCGAGTCAGAATGTGAACTTGCGCTGGTCATTTCTCATATGTTTACCTCTGGATGGCTTTGTTCCTCCAGATCATCAGCTGTATCCTGATGGAGCAGAGGCTGGTGTTCCTGTCCACCGACTGGGCCAAACTCACGCTCGTCGCCGAATGCTTCATGATCTTCATCCACCCGCTGCGCTGGCAGCATCCGTTCGTACCCGTCCTGTCCTCCCAAATGCTGGACTTCATCATGGCTCCCACGGCCTACCTGATGGGCTGCCACACACACCACTTCCAGGAGGTCGCAGAGGTGCACACCGCTTCACATCCCACTTGGTTTAATTGCATGACTGCACACATTTGTAAATGATTTGCATGACTTTTTCTGTTGTTCATGATTGACTGGATAAGGATTAAGAATAAGGGATAATAAAATATAAAAAATATATACATATTTATTGTTAAGGAGATCTAACCAATCAGCGAAGAACTTATTGGTGACGCTGAGAGGACGTTAGGTGGCGAGTTAGAAACTTCCCGAACAGTTAGCAAGTGGAGAACGCGCATCATATCTTCCTGTATCTTAACCTTCAGTGTTTATCTTCTGTGTGTGCGTTCATGATAAAATACCACACACACACACACACATACATATACACACTAATACCAAGTAAAGATGAGAATCCTGTGATGTGTTTTGATCGAGCACAATCACCTAATCAGCACATTAGCCAAAACTCCTCTACATTTATATAAAGTGATGTCCGGCCTGGGGAAATTGACGACATCACCCTTTATTGAAGTATTATTATATTTTATATAATTAGATATTTATATAAAGCTTTTTAATCCTTGTTTTGTCTCATTTTAAGTCATCTTCAGACCCCATTGGACGTTTGCAGAGCCACTGATCTAGTGCCATTATTGACATCTGGCTCATTTCTCAGTTGATGACAGAACCCTGTGTCTTTTTACAGGAGATTGATGATCTGGTTCTTATAGACATTGACCAAGGAACAGTGTCGTCTTCGGGTTCAGACAGACTTAATCTCCCAGATGTGCCACTGGCAGCCAGAGATTGTTTTATATACCGGTAAGAGACTCTTTATTTCTCTTTCACTTTTCATATCATGTTGTTCAGAACTTTGGGGTCAGTAAGGCTGCATTTATTTGATCATAAAATACAGTAAAAACTGTAATATTGTGAAATATTATTACAATTTAAAAGTGTAATTTATTCCTGTGATCAAAGCTGAATTTTCAGCATCATTACTCCAGTCTTCAGTGTCACATGATCCTTCAGAAATCACTCTAATATGATGATTTGATGATCAAGACACATTTATGATTATTATCAATGTTGAAAATAGTTGTGCTGCTTCATATTTTTGTGGAAACTATGATACATTTGATGAATAGAAAGTTCAAAAGAACAGCATTTATTTGAAATATTATCGTTTCAGGGCCTGAATTTCGTTTTGGAAAATGGGGGGGGAAATCCCCCTTTAGATGATTCTCATGGGGGGGATTTTTTTTGTTTGAGGGGGAGAAAGGGAAAAGCATTTTTTTTCAAACAAAATTATTACATTTATCTTGCCTAAATGTTTGCGCTCATTGCATTTTTACAATGGGGTAATATTGTTGTTAAGAATTTACACATCACAAGGAAGCTTGATTTAAATTGTTTAATTAAATTGAAAAAAAGTAGCACAAAAAAATACAATAGAATAAAGATACAAATAAAGACAATTAAAGAGAAAAGTTTTTCAATGGGTCTAACACTAGTATTCATTAACAGAAACTGAATAAAGTAATCAAATGGAAAATAACACTGGGTAGTATTTTAGTCCTGAATAAATTAAATACATAGGCTATTAATCCTGATTCCTTTTTAACTTAAAGCTATCTTTTGTTGTTTTAACAAAATTAATGACACACACACATATGGCTTCCGTCACTTTAAGAGCTAGTGCACGGATCCTGTGTTCATTATACTGGCATGCGTTTTATGCGTATTAAAGACAAAACCGACTATGTTTAGAGTATACTCACAAAGACCGAAATTAACAATTTTGCGTGTTAAAGCAATATAATCCGCGAAAAATAGTTACTGGCCAGCTGTTTTTGAGGCGGATTTTCTATGAATGTGCGCATAGAAAATAATCTCAGAGAGCGCGCGAGCACTGATTAGTTTAAAATCGCTTGAATGTTTAAACTGGTAAGACTTAAAAAGACTTCAGTCACGATGCACTGCTGGCCCGATTGTGCAAGTGAATATTCCGTCATGTCCCGACCTTACAGTCTATGGTCCCGAGTCCCGACTCCCAAACGCGAGTGTGTATTATCGCCGCAGCGCTTGATGCTTGCCTTGCAAAACACATTATGAGAGAAGAGATAGAAGACTGCGCGCGGCACCGCTGAACACTCACGCTGTTTGTAAAATTGCGTCTGGAAGATAGTTGTTAAAAGAATGATTTGATTTTATTATCTGTGTGGATTACGATTGCGGGAATTTCCCGCATTATAAATGGGAGATTTGCGGGAATGATTAGAATTATGCGCAATACCCGCAATCCCGCGCCGAAATTCGAGCCCTGCGTTTGTAACATTATAAATGTCTTTACTGTCACTAGATCAATTTTAATGCTTGCTTGATGAATAAAAGTTAATTTCTTCTTTCTTACTTACTGAAACTTTTGTGTACAGTATACCCAGCAGTTTTCCTCTTTGACATGCCGATATTTAATAGATACACTAGAGGCATCAATCAGAATTAGAAGAAATTGTATCATTGAAAACATAGCACACTTCATCTACGTCTTTGTATTCCAACACAACATGGCATCCCTCATTTTTTAGTTTGAGGTGATTACCGGATTTTAGGCTCACTGTTGAACATGATCCTGCTGTGTACAAAGCATCAAACTCAAAGGAGCCCAGAGACACAATTAAGTTAATTGCTTGTAATGAACATAATTGTGCCAAATAAACAGTGTCCTCCAAAACATCAGCTGCAGGGTTCAGATCGCGTGCGGTTCCTTCAGTTTAAGGGTGTTGTGTGAATGTGAGCGCTGTGTTTTGTGTGTTTCTGCAGAGCCAGTGCGCTTCAGCTTCACTATGATCTGGATCTGTGTCACGCCGGCAGCCGAACGGACATCCACGAGCTGCGCGCTCACAGGAGACGGTGGCAACACACAGTCAACAGCGTCATCCTGAACGTCAGCATGGAGCTCATCGTCAACATCTTCAGGTCTGGAGCGCAGCACTTCTGAAGAGCTCATGGCGGATGATTTTACTTTACTTTACTTTATACTTTATTAGTCCCATTACTGGGAAATTTGTCTAGGACAACATGCAAAGTCCGAACATACAAACTCATGTCAAACAACATACATTAAAAGCGAATAGAAACAACAGTCGATACATACAATATCACTTACATTACATTTCTCCGTTTTTCTGCACCAAAGTCTTAATTGTGTTCAAATAAGTTTAAGTTGAAATTCTAAAATTACTAAAACTGAAATAAAAATAAATATTTAGAGTAATAAAAATGGCAAAAGCACATGCCAAAATTACTAAAACGGACAATATAAAATTAAAAGCTAATTCAAAATATTAATAAATACTATAATAGTATATAAATACTAAAACTGATGCAACATACAATAAATGCTTCTGCATGTAAATGTTTTTCTTCTAAAAAACCACAACTTTCGTTGGAGGAAGATGGCGGAGTACTTTCTCTTAATTAATTACACAAAAATACAGTAAGGTTCTTAAACTCTTGTTCTAGAAAATGAAGAACAAAGAAATGTGCATCGGATGTACTTTGTTTTTTTTATGTTTTTAATTAATTTATGAAGCCACTGCCAACTTTATCGTTACATGTTGCACTGTTATAGTATAATGCCATCATATTCTGTGCAGGAAATTCGCTTAACTGAGCTGTAAATAAGAAAACCTTGACAATATCACTGCATAATATTTAAGTATTGTGGTATTCCGCCATGTTTCTCAGTGACACGCCCACAACTCGGAAAGATCGGGGCTTAGAGAAAATCCCGAACTCCCCACTGGTATTTACGACATTGTGGTGGCGTTCAAGTGCGTTCAACTCGTAAATACGATCTATACGAGATGACTTGAACGCACCAAAAGGCTACTTTTAAACCTTAGATATGTAAATGATCTCAGTTATGATTGGCTAAGCTCTCCTCATTACAGAATCTTGTAATTTACTCTGGATCAAAAGTTCTGAAAGTTAAAAACACACGTTATAAAGGTTTTATTGTCTAACAGAAGCATCCTGCAGTGTGTCCTGCCTATATCTGAGCACAGTGATGTTGTGTTACGCTCTGTGGTTGATCTGAAATACATCTCTTTTCTCTGCTTTCTCTAGTGAAGTGTGTGAATTCCTGAACTATGAGCACCGTGTTTTCAACAGCGAGGAGTTCCTCCGGTCCAGAGAGACCACAGATCACACGTTTTACAAAAGGGTAAGTAAGTAAATGCTCTCATTCAGCTCTACACTCAGCTCATGCTTCTGTACCAAACTCACTCATGTGTGTGTGTGTTTGTAGGTTTTAGACACTCATATATTCCACTCATTTCTGCGGGACCGTTTGAACAGGAAGAATGACGCATTTACTCGCATGCAGTTGAACATCCGTACAGAGACTCGGAGGTAAATGGATTCTTTCCATCTCCCTCTCTCTCTCTGTGTCCTGTTTCCATTCATTTATATTCTGCATTATTCTTCATATGTATTACTTGTTCGGCGTGCCTTCAATTACAATGTCAATGCATATAGTGTGTTTACAGTAAATAACAATCAGGAAAGCTTTTAAAAAGCAATATGCAATTTGGTTAAATTACTTGCATGAATTGCTCAAACATCATTTTTTTTGGATATTTAAAATGTTAAAAGATGTAGACAGCTCAATGTAAACTTTGCTTATAAATGGTCGCTTCTCTTTCAGCGATCCCTCAAAAGACATCATGGAAAAGTCACTGTTTACTTTTTGGCTGGTCATGCATTAGGGATGTCAAAAGTACTTTGGTATCAAGTTGATGAAAAGTAATATGGATTGTGACTACGTAATTTCAGATTAAAGGGTTAGTTCACCCAAAAATGAAAATGATGTCATTAATGACTCTCCCTCATGTCGTCCCAAGCCCGTCAGACCTCCGTTCATCTTCAGAACACAGTTTAAGATATTTTAGATTTAGTCCGAGAGCTTTCTGTCCCTCCATTGTAAATGTATGTACGGTATACTGTCCTTGTCCAGAAAGGAAATAAAGACATCATCAAAGTAGTCCATGTGACATCAGTGGGTTAGTTAGTTGAAGCATCGAAAATACATTTTGCTCCAAAAATTGGATCGACAACTGAACCGGAAGACAATACAATGCTGAATAAAGTCGTAGTTTTTGTTATTTTTGGACCAAAATGAATTTGGTTAATGAAACATGGATTAAAATTAAGATACAATTAATACAAAACGAAATTCGCTTTAACGAAAGGCTTTGTGCTTCTGTTTGAGGTCTCTGAAAGCAGCACTAAAAGACTTTCAAACTTTCACAGAGAGGTCGCGTCCGTAATGGAGAACTGTCACGTAACATTGTTGGCGCCCCATAATAGCAGCATGTTGAAATTATGTGCCAAAATGCGGTTTCTATTAGGCTACAATGAAAATATTGTACAGTAGCCTATCAGATAAGGTCAGGTTTGCCAAAGTGCATTTAATTTAGGCTATTTATTTATTTTTGTCCCTGCGCGCCGATCGGAGACACTGCTGATATTCTGAGAGCTTTCTAGTCTCGCGGCTGTCATCAGCAGCGCCTTGTATCGCCCAATCAGCGGATGGCGGGCGGGTGCGGTTTTGAAAATTGGTCAAAAACATTGGTGCGGATGGATGGCGGACGGATGATGAGTTTTGTGATGCGGTTGCGGATGAAATAATAGCCCATCCGCGCATCTCTAATGCTCATGAACGTTTGGTTTCTGAGACCCATGGTGCGTTCACGTGCTATGGAAAATATGATATTTTCCACTTGTGAACTGGTATTTACCAGTGTGTTGTGTTCAAGTGCTTTTGTTGTCGTAATGTGGTAAAAAGATGGAGATCCAGACCTGTTATTTAGCTAAAACTACAGCAAGAAAAATGATTTTTCGAAACTCAAACGGTAAATAATATGCTGTATATTTTCTAGATCATGAATAGTAAATTTTTTACCATTCACGACTCTCGCGTTGCTCTCCGCCATTTTGAAAAGGTCAAAGGTTATCTCATCTCGGCAACTCTTGCATCAAAATATTCTACGAGCTGCCCAGTGGAAAATACCACATGTGGGGGTGTTCATGTGCATTTTCCACATCGGCTTTTGGTATTTACCATAATTACCATAGCACGTGAACGCACCATCAGTCGGCCAATCCACAACGGACTGAGCCATCTAGCCAATCAGAGCAGAGCAGGCTCTCGGAAAGACTGAACCATTTATCAAACTGTTTCAGATGCTGTGAGAAAACAGCATGTTGTGTATACTCTGAGAAAATTAAATGTTTTTGACCTTGGATGCATGTAAGCCTATTGTGAGAGACATCCGAAACAAAAGTGAGAGCCTTTAAAATATCACAATAGTGGCACTTTAGGGCTCATTGCTGAGCAGAAACACTGGGCTCAAACATGCATCAAACAAATACAGGAAACAACTAAACGTCAAAGGGGATAAAAATAGGCATTCTCAAGTAATGATGATGAAACATGAATCTGTCTCAATGTGATTCTTTTACTGAAAGAAGGGGAAGTTAAAGACTGTATTTACAGTAAAACAACAGCAAACCCACATGCCAGTCAGTGCACACCAGAGAAAGCACTGCGCTCAGTTCACATGTGAAGAGGTTTAAAGGCACAGCGGTCTAAAATGTCCAGTTCAGAGAGTGTAACATGGACATAAAAAATAAAGATTTTTTAGTATGTACTGAATCTTTGGCATGATAACAAGAAAATAATTTTGGCTAGTCTCTTCCTGGTAAGAGGAAGAGTAACCGGGTTTAGTTTTTTTAGCTGGTCATGGTGTTTGAATGCATGTAACTTGACAGGTTTGGTAAGTTATTTTGGTCAGTGTTTTAAATTGTGAAACAGTGAGTCATTAATTTTCATGGTGCTGTGCTTCTGTTAGTGTATAAACATGTTTCCCATTCATTTCTACATGTTGAAATGATTATCAGTGAAGCAGTAGCAGACATTAGGTTAAAAAAAAAAACAGAATGTTTCTTTAAGGTTCAGTTTAGGTGATGAAAATCTAAATTTAAAATACATTTTCTTTCTGATCTCTCCATGATGGCGTGTCTTTTCCTCAGGTTGAGGACCATGACGGAGTCTCCACGCAGACCCACGATGGAGGAGGTCAACCGCAAGACCTTCAGACTAGAGAACGGCCTGAACAACAGGCTGGGGAAGAGTATGCCAAACCTGGCGGACTACCGATTGCTCACCGCCCCGGTCCGACAGATATCAGTCGGGACGATGCCTTTACAGAGCGGTGAGAACAGATTATTCTGAAAATCACAAATAAATTAGAAACATGTTTAACCAGGGACCCCTGATGAGGTTTGAGGAATGCATGTGTTGATGTAAAATTGCATATGTCCTGAGCATTTGATGTCATTAATATTTTTGGTTCATTTTCCTAGAAGAGAAATTGGTAATAAGGTTCATTAGGTTATTGTATTAACTAACAATGAGCAATACATTTGTTACAGTATTTATTAATCTTTGTTTAATATTAGTTAATAAAAATCCAGCTGTTTATTGTTTGTTCATGTCAGTGCAACTAATGTTAACAAATACAACCTTTGATTTTAATAACGTATTAGTAAATGTTGAAATTAAAATTAACTAAGATTAAGTGCAGTTCATTATTAGTTCATGTTAACTAATGAACCTTATTGTAAAGTGTTACCGAGAAATGTGTTTATTTGCTATATGCTTACTTTGCAAATTTTTGAAAGTAATTTAGATTTTTTGTAATCTATAAAACATGGAAAAAAGTCATAGTAGATGTCACTTATCTCCATTTTATGTGAACAGGTTCCTGGGGTCCCTCAAGGCCAATCAGAACCTTTAATCTCCCAGAATTCCCTCCTCCGCTGTCCTATCAGTACGTTCAGAAGTACTACGTTGATCTCATTGGCCAGTTGAGCAGAGCCATTTCCATGGCGACCCCAGATGACTGCGCCCTGCTGGCCCGTTACTATTACCTTCGAGGCCTGGTGAACTCAGTAGCCGGCAGACGCGTGGACGCC
>NW_026607214.1:15000-62500 GCF_029890125.1 Rhinichthys klamathensis goyatoka | reverse complement strand
TCATACGCGGCATGACTCGTCATTCTTTTATTTATTTTTTAAAAATGTGAAAGAATGCAAGGCATAACTCTGTAGTTGTCAGACAGGTTTAAAGGGAATGTTTTGCTATACTGTGCGCCGTTTATATCCCGCTCTTTACCGTGTTGATTTATTGCTTGGAGCCATAAAGTAAAGAACCATCCTTATCTCAGATGTCATGAGATCTCCAATAACTATCATCATTTACTCACACACACTCATGTTTTATGTGACACTCCTTCTTCTAGGGATGCACGATACATCGGCCACCATATCGCCATCGCCCCATATATGTTCATTTTTAATGTTTTTGTTATCGGCCCGATAAGAAAATTTGGTCGATTATATTAAATCCGATAAATAATTTATAATTTCCTTCAGCTGAGACACTTCAGTTCGCCATGATGGTTTTAAATTGCTTGAAATATGATTGGAATCACTTCATAAAAAGAAAATATGGTTCAGTGCAACATGTGAAGCGCATGTCTGTCATATTGGCGACATAAAGTTATAAAAAGACCATCATAATTGTGTGTTTAGGACATGGCTTTTAATGTTCGGGCTCTCAAAAATTATATAAAAATTTGGATTTAGATTTATCGGCAAATATATCGGTTATCGGCTTTTAAATATATGAAGAGTTTGGTTCCAAAACACAATAAATCCATTTAGATTAATTTGAGTAAAAATGTGTTTTCTTTACCAAGAAAGTGGAAAGATGAAAACCGATATATCACTGTAAAGCTGCTTTGAAACAGTCTATATTGGTAAATGTGCGATATAAAGAAGGTGACTTGACTTGACTAGAACAGGGATTTTCAACTGGGGTCGGCAAGGGAGTGTTAGGAGGTCCATGGAGAAAAGTTTAGAGGATAAAAAACTTGTTCTAGAATAAAACGCTGGTGTTTTTGGATCTCTCCTCCACGCAGGCCAGCAGAAGCAGGTGGATCCTGAAATCTTCCGCTTCTTCTACAGCTTCTGGAAGGACACTGAAGCTGCGGCTCAAGACGTGGACTTGCCGGCCGTCGCGCTGGAACACCTGGAGAGCGGCGAGTGTGTCTACAAGCTCTCGTCGTCCGTGAAGACCAGCCACGGCGTGGGAAAGATCGCCATGACCCAGCGCAGGCTCTTCCTGCTGACCGAGGGCCGGCCGGGATACGTCGAGATCACCAAATTCAGAGATATTGAGGTGAGGATCACTTAAAGGGATAGTTCACCCAAAAATGAAAATTAGCCCATGTTTTACTCACCCTCAAGCCATCCTTGGTGTATATGACTCTTTTTTTCTTTTCTTTTTTTTAGACAAAAACAATTGGAGTTATATTAAAAAATAGTTTTATAATGGCAGTTGATTGCAACCAACAGATTGAAGCTCAAAAACGTGCATCCATCCGTCATAAACGAACTTCACGTGGCTCACGTTAATAAAGTCCTTCTGAAGCAAAACAATGAGTTTGTGTAAGAAAAATATTCATATTTAAAACTTTATAAAGTAAAATATCTAGCTTCCGGCCAGATTCCACTTACATGTAAAGTGCAACTTATGCGAGTAATGCGACGCACTGCTGATATTTACACTGTAAAATTGTATTCGTCTGAAAGAAGAAAGTCATGTACACCTCGGATGGCTTGAGGGTGAGCAAATCATGGGCTAATTTTCATTTTAAAGTAACCTAATCCACTTTTAATTAACATCTAGCCAGGCACCCATATTTGATTGTTGGTTTCCTCATGTAACATGAAACATGTTGTTCTCCTCATCCAGGATGTGAAGATATCTTCTGCTCCTTTCCTTCTGCTGAGGATCCCGTCGCTGAAGATCAAAACGTCCTTCAGGAAGGAGTCGTTCGAGGTCAACCTGAAGTCGGAGTGTGACCTCTGGCACCTGATGATCAAAGAGATGTGGGCCGGGAGGAAGATGGCCGACGATCATAAGGTTTGATGACTGCATTATTTTTTTTGTGTGCCAAATTCATCTTCTCACTGTCATCTTCTATTCATCTGCTCAGGGAAACCTAAACGTTTTTGTCAGCCAAACCACTTTACACACAAAATATTTGATGAAAGCGCTATATAAAATCATCAATCAACCAATCAATCAACCAATCAACCAATCAATCAACCAATCAATCAATCAACCAATCAACCAATCAATTAATCAATCAATCAACCAATCAACCAATCAATCAATCATTTTCTTGAAGTTCCCCCAGAGATTTGAAATTATAATATTTCAATAATTACAACTAATTTGCATGATCACGGCTCTCTGATGTCAGATGGTCACATGACATGCAGGTAAACAAATAAAATATTTCATCTTTGTTTAATTTCAATTTGTTTTATTTTCAAATTATTTACTTACAGTATAGGGTTGCACGATTTGATAAAAAGAAATATAGTCCTGTTGTGATTATTTTATCGTATTGCAATTTGAACTGCGATAAACATTTCATGTCATAAGAAAACTTAAAAAAATGTTTTTATTTCTACATTCTTTTTTGCTTTTAAACTGTTCTTTATTGTTATTTTAGTTTTAACTCTAATTATAAAAAATAATTGTAGTAACCTATTAGTAGTAGAGGGCTGCATGATAAATAAAAAAAATAGGGTGTTTTGATCTGATTTTTGTCATATTGTGCTTTGAACTGCGATATGATAAATATGTCATAAGAAAACATCTCACATGGTGAATTTCTTTTATTTCAACATTCTTTATTGCTTTTAAATATTTTTTTTATTGTTATTATCATTGTTTTAACTCTAATTATAAAAAATGAAGACAAAAATGATTACTATTGAAATAATACAATTGTATTTTAAATAAAAAGGAATATTTGAGAAGAATATTAATGATCATTTTATTAATTAAATTATACTTAAATTCTTTACTTTAAAGCTTTAAACCCTTGAGCTTTTATTCTGGAGGAAAACAACAGCTTTATAAACCCTTCTTGTTACAAATCGGTCTAAAAGTCCTGAAAACGTATGTCCACCTAAATGTTCCTAAATGCAAGTTTATATGCGACAAGCAAAGAGAGTTTGTGAGGATCAGCATTTACTGTGAACACCAGAATACTGTGTAAAATAACACCATTGCAGTTTTGAGTAGATACCAGACTGGTTTCGATGTGAGTTTAGTACAGTAGTGTTGGGTTTTGCTCTCACCTTCTCAAACGGCTGTTCCTCTGAAGCTCATGGCCCGAGGGTCAGGAGTGTCTGTCCTGATCGTGTGTGTGTGTGTGTGTGTGTGTGCTGTGATATCTCTGGCACAGGACCCTCAGTTCATGGAGCAGGCCTTGACTAACGCCCTGCTGATGGACGCCGTGGTCGGGAGCCTGCAGTCACAGAAAGCCATCTACGCCGCTAGCAAACTGGCCTACTTCGACAAGATGAAGTTTGAGGGTGTGTATCGCTCAAATAGTTTGTTATGGCTAAACATGTATCACTTAATAAATTGGTGTTTGCTCACTGTATCTGATTGTAAACATCTAAATGTTTTTTCAATTATGATTTTGGCTTCCAGCGATTATGAAAACAAAAGTATCAAGATACAAATATTTAGGGTTTTTAATAGATTGTGGAAGTGCACTTAACATAAGTTGATCTTATTCACTGTTATCTACTTAAGTTTTGTTTATTATTTTTTATTTTGTGTATTTAAATATAAATATAATTATACACAAACGGTCAAAATTTTGGGGTTGGCAAGGTTTTTTAATGTTTTTGAAATAAATCTCTTCTGCTCACCAAGGCCTTAATTTTTTTGATACAGTAAAAACAGTAATATTATGAAATATTATTGCAATTTAAAATAGCTGTTTTCTATGTGAATATACAGTAAAGTGTAATTTATTCCTGTGATCAAAGCTGGATTTTCAGCATCATTACTCCAGTCTTCAGTGTCACATGATCCTTCAGAAATCACTCTAATATGATGATTTGATGCTCAAGACACATTTATGATTATTATCAATGTTCAAAATAGTTGTGCTGCTTCATATTTTTGTGGAAACTGTGATACATTTTATTTTCCAGGGTTATTTGATGAATAGAAAGTTTAGAAAAACAGCATTTATTTGAAAAATAAATCTTTTGTGGCATTTTAAATGTCTTTAACTGTCACTTTTGATCAAATAATGCATCCTTGATCAATAAAATAATTTCTTTCGGAAAAAAATATTACAGACTTATTTATGATCATTTTACATTTTTATTGATTTGTTTTTGAATTATGTTTAAAGAGAATCCACTGTTCATTTTTTAAAGTTCAAAAGTCAATGATTAATTGTGTTAAATGATTGTGATACAGTAAACATGTTTATGATTTTTGCCATAAGTGAGCAGTGTATGCGTCACCGACAGTGTGTGTTACATCTGATAAATGACCTTTTTAGTGTTTAGTGACTATTAGTCCTCACTTTGGCTAAAAGACTCTGCTAATTGATTAAATGTAAATTGACTGACTGTCTCTGGGTTTGTTATAGTGCCCATGATGGTCCCCAAAACGACATCTGAGACCCTCAAACACAAGATTAACCCGTCTCTGGACCAGACGTCTCCTCAAGCGGTGGACGTCCTGCTCTACACGCCCGGTAAGTCTGCCAGGTTTCTGCTAAACATCTCAATAAAGGAAGTCATGTGACTTGTGCACAGTATTTATTTTGAACTCTTAAAGGGATAGTTCACCCCAAAATGAAAACTCTGTCAGTAATTACTCGCCCTCATGTTGTTCAACCCCGTAAGACTTTCGTTCATCTTCAGAACACAAATTAAGATGTTTTTGATTAAATCTGAGAGCTGGATCACTCCTCCATAGGCTTCTTAAGGGATCGAAACTGGCCGGGCCAAAAGTTATGAAAGACATCGTTAAAATAGTCCGAGTGACTACAGCGGCTCAACCTTAAGTTTATCAAGCGACGAGAATACTTTTTGTGCGCAAAAAACAAACAAAAATAACGACTTTATTCAACTCTTCATTTCCTTCTCTGTGGGCCTCGAGTGAGTTCTCGTAGTGTAACAGCGCAAAGCTTCTGGGTTGTACGTCACACGCATCACACACATGACCAATACCAGAGAATGTCTAATATGGGGAGAACTCCCACTCACATTAAACTTCCGGGTTCTGAACTGGTTGCAGTTCCACTCTAGGTCCATATGAGGGCGCTCACAGGCGGAGTGCAGAATGAATGGAGGTCTATGGAGCAATACCCCTAAAAATCCACTTTTCTCAGGATATAATTTTTTGTCTAGTAATTTGAATGTTGTATTCGAAAGAAGATGCAACAAAATTACACATTACTGGGTGTTAGATTTTTTAGAGTCACTTATTTGCTTTAAAAAGTCTTTTAAAATGTCAATGACGTCATACACATCATACGACCAGAAACCTGCTTTACGGCAATCCTTCATTCACTGGTGCTTTCGCGCATAGACAGACGAGAGAAGCCGCGAAATTTAAAAATACTACTGTTATTGTGTCACGAAATGTAGTTTTAATAGTTTTTCAGTCGACAATGTAGTTGTTTAAAGATCAAATCTGTGGTTTATTTATAAAGATAGCGCCTATTTAAAAGTTTGATCTGACGTTTTCGGAGTTGTGAGGACCAGTCTTTCACCGGGTCTCAGCGCTCTGCACCCCGCCTGGAACAGCCTTTCCTCGGCTAGTGCTTCTGACGTTCGCCGCCGGCTCTGATGTCTCTCTCTAGTAGTGGTTAAACATGAGATATAATTCGTCTTGTGTATATCTAACGGGCAATCTTTGGTATCATTAATCGTATCATTTGTTCCCTGGCAAATCGTTTTGGCTGAGGGCAAAGTGAAGTTTCATAACTTTATATTTTGGCTATTTTAACGTTGTATCCTGCTGTGTCTGAATGGTTTACTTTATTTATTGTCTTGTATAACTTATGTAAGCAATAAGGTACGAGAGGCTGTGCTGTATCGTGAATAAGTAACGGCTGGAGGGCGTTGTTAGGCACGACGCGAAGCGGAGTGCCTGCAACCCCTTCAGCCGTTACTTATTCACGATACAGCACTTGCCTCGAGTACCTTATTGCTTTTATAAAACGGTTGCCACACAATAAAAATATTAAAGCCGAAAAATATGTATCTATGCAACTTTCATGAAGTAAAATCACTAAAAGCCTGCCTTCCGCTGGAAAAAATAGTCCCGGAACGTGAACAGCAACAGAAGTTACATATATTATTTCGCCAATAGATGGCGGCAAAGACTGTCTTTATGAGTGAGTGAGTGAGTGAGTCTGTAGAGAAGGCTTTTGAAAGGACTCGAACTTGTGATCACGGAGAAGACAGACGCAACTGACAGATGACTAACGTTATGCACGGAAAACCCCATGACTGTTAAAAGGACAAAATATGCAGCGGACATTCAAACGCATTTTTTTATTATGAATATAGGACTGACCTGAAGGAAAATGCTACGTCTACTGTAAATGCAGGTACACTCGCTTACTCGATCTCTCACAATGCTCTGCTCTAGCTTTAAATGAACAATATCAATGAGATGAAACATCTGTTTAAGTTGCTAAGAGTGGTTGCTAGGGGTGTTGTGTAGTGATACATAGAACCGTTGGGTGAAGCGGTCATAGCCGTGTTTTATCGTGAATAAAGCACAGCTATTGACCAATCAGAATCAAGGATTGGAACTAACCGTTTTATAATATACCTTTTAGGCTACTAATACTGTTATAATGTCTCTTACTGATCAATAAAACTGAAATTTAACAAAAATAGACAGGGTTGTGTCATTTTATTTTATATAGCCTATATTTTTATATAGCCTTTTCATTACTATTTTATTTGCTGTATACTGTTTGTTTATTTTATTGACTAAACTATTTACTATTACTCACTGTATCTTATATTTACTATTTGCACTGCATTGTAGTTGTACCATATCGTATATGCCACGATGCCATCAAGCGGTGTCTCTGGTCGTAATCAGTCCTTCACTGACCAATCAGCGTCCATTAGCAAAATGCTAGCGTGTTATGGGCAACAACAACTCAACCTGTAAGAAATCGAAAGGACATAAGCACTCGTTCATTCAACTTTCGACCTATAACCCATGTTGAACTTGCAGAACCTACATTCAAATCTGAGATTTCTCAATGACAATCGGGTAAAAGAGACAAATTTAGCCGTCTAGCCCCATTGACTCCCATTCATTTTGCACTCGGACGATCGCCCCCAGTGGAACTCTGGTGGAACTACAACCAAAATTAGGTACAATAGGACTTAATAGGGAGTGGCCAGGCTTTCCGTAGACGGGCTTTGCCAATACGCTGATTTCACGCAGCCGCCATTTTGAAATCGAAAGCGAGGCTCCGGTGGGAAGAACCCCGGAAGTACAGCTAGACAACAATGCCTTGGACTACCAACCTGAAGCTGCTGCCGCGATTTACACTATTGGATGTTAATATCCAATATAGGATATGTCTATAGTTCGTTCCTGCTTCTTTTTTTACATTCTGAATTATATATAAAAAAAATGTTTTATTTATAAATGAATTTCAATGTATATAGTCTAAAGTATGAAAGAAATGTATGTTCAGTTTTAGAATAACCAGTGTTTCCCCTACCATTGTTTTGGGGGGGACGACCCCCCGCCCCCCCTAAAATGCTGACGAAATCCAGTCATAAAAAAGGAATTTACTGTATAACGCGGAATTTCACGGAATTTGTAAATTTGAGGAATTAATAGAAAGCAGTTCAGTACACTTGAAATCAAATCGCGATGTAGACTAGTGTGTGTGAATATTAAAACACAAAGACTATTTAAATACGAATCCTGCATGTTCTGTGTGAATGAATGGTGCCGCCGACGCGCAGTTTCATTTACCACACACACACACACACACTGAAGCACGTGTGACGCTTGCGCTGTTTTTTGGCCTATATGAAGACACAAATGCATGAACTTCCTCTCCAGGCTCTAGATCCACTCTGAAAGTCACTTCGTGATCATTTCACGCTTCATTTGAGAAAAACTATCATCATGACATAAACACACAAACTCAAAAGGTTTTCACGGCAACCCGTCAAAATAAAAGTTCGGTTTAACTTGACAGAAATATGTTACTGTTGTACATTAGAATTTAGATATGTCCCAATGTAATAATACACTAACACTAATCCAAATAAATTATCATCAAAACTGAAATTCTTAAAGTCCCTGTAAAGTAAAAATTAAGTAAAAATGTTTTGAGTTTGTCACACCACAGAAAAATGTGTTATTAGTCACCCAGCCAAATTTGAATGATAAAAAAAGCCAGCAAGTACATAAAATAAGCTATCAAAATCTTGAAGAAATGAGCAGTAGTCTCTGCTCTCAAACGCTGGGGGCGTGTCCACTGGCTGCGCTGAAACCACGCCCACTCGCGGGAAAGCTGCCGCCGACGCCACACTCAACTCTACAGCCGGAATGGATGCTCGCACGGTGGGCACACACTGCCGATGATGGCACCAGTTGTCGGCGCGACGGGAGGATGAAGGCTGAGGCGGGAGTCGGTTCGGCCCCATTCACCAGTAACAGCGGATTATCAGTGAATCCCAGACAGTTGTCTCCGACGAAAGTTTATAAAACTATCCCGTGTAAAATGATCACTTACAGAGGCGGGTTTTGGCGGTGATCCTCAGCTCTCCAACAAGGTTGGCTCTTCACAAAATTAATCCACTTCTTCTTGATTTAATCGTTTTTCGGAAATTTAAATAAGGACACCGATCTGTTTTGTACTGATCCGGTGATCGCATCCAGGTAGTACGCATTTCCGTGACGAAGGCATAGCTAGCTAGCAATCTGTAGGCCGTTACTAATAATAGTGCTGACAGTAACTCGCGATTGAGCGGCAAACTGATGTGAATGTGCTCTATTGTTAGGAGCCATGTTAGGAGCGGCCAGCCTCAGGGGCTCCAATTTTTTTTAAATTGCCTTTACAGGGACTTTAAGGAATAATCCATGTTTTAATTTTAACAGTAGGCTAAAGCTCATTGTGCAGCAAGTTATTTGACAAAAAGTTTATTTAATTTCATAAAGCGTATAGTGAGCCTATGTGTGACGTACAACCCAGAAGCGCTGCGCTGTTACACTACGAGAACTCACTCGAGGCCCACAGAGAAGAAAATGAAGAGTTGAATAAAGTCGTTATTTTTGTTTGTTTTTTGCGCACAAAAAGTATTCTCGACGCTTGATAAACTTAAGGTTGAGCCGCTGTAGTCACTCGGACTATTTTAACGATTTTTTACTTTTCTGGGCCGGCCAGTTTCGATCCCTGAAGAAGCCTATGGAGGAGTGATCCAGCTCTCAGATTTAATCAAAAATATCTTAATTTGTGTTCCGAAGATGAACGAAAGTCTTACGGGGTTGGAACAACATGAGGGCGAGTAATTACTGACAGAGTTTTCATTTTGGGGTGAACTATCCCTTTAAGACAAAGAGCAAACATATATTGGTTTCCTAACAAGTGTCTTTCACTTACAAGCGTCTCACAGCTCAACCAGTTTGACCGGGTAGTTCCACTAACGTGAAGATGTTTATAGATTCAGGATGTTGCGTTACTGTTCCTGTGGTCATGGAGGAGAACAGGTTTCCAAATCGGTTGAGCAGAAACTGCTTCGGGCAGAGTTCACATGCTCAGTTATTTCCTCCGTCCTCTCATTGTGTGATTACGACATGTTTCCACGACTCATGACTCACTACAGTACATTAATCTCGTTAGGATTTCCTCACACTGACTTACTGCAAGTCAACACAAACCTTTGCTCACGAGTGATTCTTCTTCATGCAAGGATTGAAAGCTTTGCTGCTCTTAATTCTTGGCTGTTTGTTAAAGGTGTAACGTCAGCTAAACAAACATGAGGCCAGGTCAGGTTACAGGGAATTCCACAGACTGGATTCTGACTCTGTCCTAATGCGTTCAAAACCACAGGAGATCCGAGATCAGAGAAAGCTGCTTTTATGTCACACACATCTGGAATCCTTTTCCTACTTCAAATTAGGCAAAATCCAACGCTTTTAGAAGCATCTGAAGTAGAGCTGTACGATTAATCAAGCCCCTGTCACACAGAGATTCGGGAAAATGCACGGATAAAGTGACCCGGGATTTGACCCGGGTTCGTTTGATTTTGGTTCATTCACACTGCCAGTGATTTTCCAGAACCACAATTCTAAGGTGTTGTGAGTGGTTGCGAGGCCGTTGCTATGTGGTTGCTAGGGTGTTCCGGGTGGTTGCTAGGGCATTTTTAGGTGGTTGCTAGGATATTTTGGGGGGTTGCTAGGGCAGTAGTTCTCAGTTTGATTTGTTGGGTTTCACACAAGAGCACTGATATCAGGACTCGTCAAGTAACTGTAGAATATGATCAGAATACTTCAGTCTTTCTGTTGCGTATCATAATAAAAACACTGTCCAGCTCCTGTTGGTTCAGCTGAATGTAATGGCAAAAGTCACATGTTTTCTTTCCATGTCTGATGATGAGTGACAAACTGTAAAAGATAGTCATAAAAACCAGCGAAAACACTTACAGCTCACATTCCACCACTAAACCAAAGGAAAACAAACAAGACATTTTGCATTAAGAAAGCTTCGATTTTTTGACAATTAAGCAGATTTTCTCTTTAAATTGTCATTACTGTAATACCAAAAAAATAGATATCATTTATATTGTGAAGTGTTTATACATACCGGTAATGTTAAATTCTTGCTGATTGGAATATGTTTTTGAGAATTGAGGGGAAATTGTGGTTGATAGACATGAAACGGTATTGATCCTTAAAATATGCTTTATTTTCTTTATGCAAAATATTTTTTAGAGCCATCTATTCTTTATTTTATTTTATTTTTTCTATTTTTATTCTTCATTATTGATTTGATCAGGACAGGCAGCAGAAACATTCAGCACAAAATGTGTGTTTCCCTCTGTGTCTGTAGAAACACCCATAATGCCCCTGTGAGTTCTGTTGTAAGTGAACCGTTGTGAAGTGAGTCATTCTGAAAGGAGACTGTGGTTGTGTAGTGATTTCCAGCTTGCTGAAGTGTGTTGTGTGTGTGTCTGTAGGTCAGCTGGGTGTGTCGGAGCTGGACGGCGGGGCGAACCCAAAGCTGTGGTGTGCTCTGAGCGATGGGAAGGTGCTGGTGTTCGACGCCGCCAGCTGGTCCATGCAGCAGAACTCTGTTCAAGTGGGAACGTCCCGGCTGGTGAGATTATAGGAGCTTGACCCCGACGTATGAAATGCCTCTTATCATCTCCATATCAGTCTCTAGAGGTTGATTGTGAGTTTGAGGAGGAAATAAGAAATATTGCATAACAGACAACAATATTCAATATATTCACATGAGTATGTCAGCCGCATTTCAGGACGTTTTATTACTATGTATATATGTATGTATTATATATATATATATATATATATATATACATGTATACTATATAAAAGGCTGCATTTGTTTCTTTCAAAATTTAATAAAACCGTAATATTGTGAAATATTATTACAGTTTAAAACAGCTGTTTTCTATGTGAATATATAGTAAAGTGTCATTTATTTCTGTGATCAAAGCTGAATTTTCAGCATCATTACTCCAGTCTTCAGTGTCACATGATCATTCAGAAATCACTCTAATATGATGATTTGCTGCTGCATTATTATTAATGTCTCTTATTATTATTATCAATGTTGAAATACTTTTGTGGAAACCATGATTTATTTTTTTCAGGATTCTTAGATGAATAGAAAGTTTAAAAGAACAGCATTAGTCTGAAATAGAAATCTTTTGTAACATTATAAATGTATTTACTCTCACTTTTGATCAATTTAATGTGTCTTTGCTGAATAAAACTATACATTTCTTTTATTTCTTAAAAAAAAAAAATCTTACTGACTCCAAACTGTTGAACGGTAGTGCATAATGTGACAAAGGCTTTCTGTTGTATATTCAGGCCACATTTATGACATATTTTTGGGGATTTTATTCCATCACATTATTAGTCATGTCTACTGTCTACTACTACAGACTACTGTCATTCCCTCACAGCCTGGACTCATCAGCGCTCATTGTTTCCAAACTGGGCGATCACATGACGTTAAGCATTTTCTGGCGCATAATGTGACGTTTGAGAACCTAAAACCCTGTTTCTCCCGGTTGACACGGCAACACATAACCGGCGTTATCAGAAATCTCCACTTTGGCCGGAGTTTTTTAGAAATAATCGTTTTCTGTGATAAAAACAGGGTTTTCGTGGAAATGAGAGGCGAAACCGCAGGGAAATATCTGCGTCTTCCCTTCGTGTAAACGGGGCATCACTTTCTCACTCATTTAAACATACTACTATTTGGGATGTGCTAATTCTATTTTCGAATACTATTTAGGATGGATAGTATGCGAATTGGGACGCAGCAATTGCCTCACAGCCTGGACTCATTATTAGCACTCATTGTTTTCACCTGTGTCTTATCTTTTTGTTTCTTGGATTCCCCTTTTTTCCTGTGTCCTGTTTTTCCGTTCCTGTGTCACCCTCTGGATTTGTTTGTTTGATTGGACTGATTTACTGTGCTCTGACCTTTTGCCTGTCTTTTACTACGATTGCGGATTACCCTTTCATTAAAGCACTGCATTTGGATCCTCAACCTTCGTGTCTCGGACTCTCAGGGCATTTCGTTACAGTGATGCTTCTCGTCATAGCTGGCATAGTAGTGTCGCCCCCTACTGGTTACTGTATTAACGCACGTTTCTCCTCTCCTGTCAGAACTGCATGCTTGCAGTGAACCAGCATCAGCTGTGGATCGGCTCAAAGGATTCGTTCATTTACATCATAAACCCGCGGAGCGTGTCGTGCAATAAGCAGCTGACGGAGCATCGCGGCGAGGTCACCGGACTCACCCTGGAGGAGAGAACCGACAAATTCAGGTAACAAAGACAAAGCAGAACAGTCATTAACCCATATCAGTGCTAAATGAAGAGATGTTTTTCCCCGATGGCCGTTCCAGTCAGACGGTGGCGTACTCGTGCGGGGAAGATGGCAGCGTGAACGTGTGGGACGTGTCCTCTCTGCAGGTCCGACGGCAGTTCAGAGTCTCCTGTGACAGACTGCAGTCCATCCAGATCCACAACGGCATGCTGTGGTGCTGTGAGTCTGCCTCGCCTAGCATTATATTATAAGGGCTTTTTTTTTTTTTTGATGCAGGGAAATTTCCAGTAGCACCTCAATGCAGTACATGAGATCCACGGGGAGGAGTCGGATCAAGATCCAAGGGGTGGAGATGGGTAGGATTAGGGGTGGGTTTAGGGATTAGGGGTGGGTTTAGGGATTAGGGGTGGGTTTAGGGATCAGGGGTGGGTTTAGGGATTAGGGGTGGGTTTAGGGATCAGGGGGCGGAGATGGGTAGGATTAGGGGTGGGTTTAGGGATTAGGGGTGGGTTTAGGGATCAGGGGGCGGAGATGGGTAGGATTAGGGGTGGGTTTAGGGATTAGGGGTGGGTTTAGGGATTGGGGTGGGTTTAGGGATCAGGGGTGGGTTTAGGGATTAGGGGTGGGTTTAGGGATTAGGGGTGGGTTTAGGGATCAGGGGGCGGAGATGGGTAGGATTAGGGGTGGGTTTAGGGATTAGGGGTGGGTTTAGGGATTGGGGTGGGTTTAGGGATCAGGGGTGGGTTTAGGGATTAGGGGTGGGTTTAGGGATCAGGGGGCGGAGATGGGTAGGATTAGGGGTGGGTTTAGGGATTAGGGGTGGGTTTAGGGATTAGGGGGCGGAGATGGGTAGGATTAGGGGTGGGTTTAGGGATTAGGGGTGGGTTTAGGGATCAGGGGGCGGAGATGGGTAGGATTAGGGGTGGGTTTAGGGATTAGGGGTGGGTTTAGGGATCAGGGGGCGGAGATGGGTAGGTTTAGGGGTGGGTTTAGGGTTTAGGGGTGGGTTTAGGGATCAGGGGGTGGAGATGGGTAGGTTTAGGGGTGGGTTTAGGGATCAGGGGTGGGTTTAGGGATTAGGGGGCTGAGATGGGTAGGTTTAGGTATATGTAAGGTGGGAGGAGTTGGATCTGGATCCGACTCCTCCCCGTGGATTTCATGTTCTGCATTGAGAACCATCTCGAAATTTCTACAAACAAGAAAATCCAGACGAAATTAATTTTTGATTTCGGTCTAAAGAGTTTTGTTGTGCCTAAATCATGCACTGAAATTTTCCTGTAATGTCACATTTACCTCAGAAAAGCCATTCAGTGACCATAGCTTGATGGTCAAATAGAATAATAGCTCTAGAGAGGAGAATTTTGACAAATATGTGCACTGTATTACATATTTTTTTTTTTTTTTTTTTTTTTTTTTTTTTTACTTATCCTGATTAGGGCTGTCACTTTTGTGAAAAAATACTGTTCGATTTTTGAGACATAAGTGTTCATTGAATCGATTGTAAAATAGATTTTCCATGTCTAAAGACGTTTCCATTTTCAACACCAAATATAGGCAAATCCACGGACACCTAACGGGCATTAGGACGAACGTAAAGAGGGCGCTTGAGACCAATGTTCCCTCTAAGCTGCGCGCGTGCTCGGCCGCGCACTTCTGATGCCTCGGCCGCGCACTTCTAAGCGGCGGCCGCGCAGAAAAGAATAAAATGACACACAGAGGACTGACGCGAAACGTGTGGGGAAATCCATTTGATTGTAGTTTAAGTGAGAAATAATTGCAGTGCTCTGGTCAACCGCTATAGAGAGAAAACTGGTGAATGCAGTTTACAGGTTTCATAGAAAGAGAATGATGTGAGCACGTGTGATTGGCAGTGAGTCGTGTGTGCGGACCAAATAGCTCAATACGAGAGGCAACGAGAAACGCAAAGACATGTGAAATAAAATAAAATCATAATGTTTTAAAGAAGAGTGGTTTGATTAAAGTGGTGGAAATAACGGTTATGGACACAGAACGGTAACAATTACACACCCACCCGCGTGCAAATTCAAAATGCATAGTTTAAATAGATGTTTTTGTCTGTGGGGGAGTTTCAGGGATGGTTAGATTATAAAAGATTAGATTATATTCATTTTTCTTGAAAATATTTAGCTATTAGATCTATTTAAATGCTTTGTTTTCATAACAATATAATATGTTAACAAATTTAAGCATTTAAACTGATATATTATATCACTTCAAATACTTCAATTCGTTTTTTTTTTATATTATATTATGCCTATATTTTATTATATTATAAGCCTAAATAAAGAATCTCACAAGGGTATTGTTTAGGGCTCCTTGCCATTAAAAAGTTTGAAACCCCCTGCTAAAGAATGCTTCCTGTACACAATTAATTGACTGTCAAAAACACTTTATGGTTTTCCCAAACCATCTCGGTGTAACAGCTTACTTTTCTTTTTTACTATATTCTATTATTGTAAAGAATTGAACTGTCCTGCAGAAGATTTTTTAAATTATTTTTCATAGGATTTCTTGGTAAAGACTGTACAGTTAACAGCACTGTAAAAAAATATCAGGTAACCTAAAATGTGCTTCATTTAGTGACTTCTTCATTTGTTAAGAAGCTTGTTTTTCGAAAATATGATTTAATACCAATAAGTTACATCAAGGGTCAAATAAAATAGAAATGGCACATTCAAGTTAAAAGTTACAACTGAATGTTGAAACCATTGTGTTTCTACATGCTGTACAGGTCAGGTATAAAGAATATTTTTGCTCAGGTGGAGAAAAAGCGCAACATTCAGGGATTGAAATTAACACCCTCGACCCGACAAATGCGGGTAAAAATGAACTTTGGCGAGTAACGCTGTCAAATCACGAGCCAATCTGGCGTGTTTCTATGTTTACTCACTTTGCTGGGGAAGTTCGTGTAAGACAAATCTGCACGGATTTTGCGCAAATAAGCAACTCGTGAGTCCTCATGATGATATATATTAAATACAGAATCTGTGCATTTCTGGCGTACTTGAACACACGTCACTAAGGGTGTATTCACACCAGGAAAGTCCGATAGTTCACTTGCTTTGGTCCGGACCAAATAATCTTTTTTTTTTTTTTTTGGTACGGTTCGCTTTCACACTGCTCTTTTTGCAAGTGAACCAAAATTTGTAAACAAAACCACACGTGTGCTAAGGTCGTCCATTCATTGGACAAGGATTCTCAAGTAGGGAAATCAGGAAGTGCAAAAAAGGCTCAGCATGGAGATTATTTCGTACTGCAATATTTGTTATTTGACTAATTTTGTGTTATATTCTGTACAAACGCAATATGAATAAACTGCGCAGAAGACGGATAAGGTATAAAGTTTTCATTCATAGAGAGGCGCTATGTTCACACGCCGGAATGGAATTCTCTTTCGCACTTGAACAATAACACAAACCATAATGCCAAAATCTCCGACTACGGAAGCCTGTTAACTCAAAGGCGCAGTGCTTTCTTGCAATTGGGTCGGTTCATGTTCACACCGTAAACGAACCGTACCAGAGTTCGTTTGGAAGCGTACCGAGACCACCTCTTCAGCTGGGTCTCGGTTCGGTTGTTTGGTCCGCACCCGAGTTCGATTGCTGTATTCACACCTGCCCAAAAGGTCCGCACCAAGGGGGGAAACGAACTAGAGTTTGATTCAATCGAACCAAACAAGGCAGGTGTGAGTACACCCTAAGCAACAAATAACGGCGCGCTTGTTCACTTGCATTGAAGTAATAGCGAATATTAAAAAGCATTTGGTTAACAGAAAAGACATTGTTATTTTCCAACATCCTACATGTTCTGTGTACTGTATTGATCTGTCCACCTAAAACACATTTTTGGTAAAAAAAAAAAAAAGGCCGTTAAAATCGATTCCCTATTTTCTTTTTCGAAACTTGTGTTGATTGGTCCGATCGATTGTGCAATCGATTTTCGTACGTAAAGTGACAGCCCTTATCTTGATGTCATTATTTTGAATAAATCTGTAATGAAAACAAGTGTTTATTACAGCCACTGTTTAAATGGCGGAGTAGACACTATTATATCATACGTAAAAACTGCCTTATGTGCAGTTTGAATGTTTATATGCAACTCTGTTTTCATTTGAGTGTTGATTGTGATTAATTGATTGTTAAAGAAACGTTGTTTTCAGTTGCATTACAAACTTTATTTGTGTCAAAGGTGGGCGTGATTGTGTGATGGAAGTGCGCAGGAACGGCACGGTTCATCGTAAGATGTCTCTTCCAGATCACCTGCTGGGTTCACCGAGGGGCTTCAGCAGTTTCCTGCTCTTTAATGAGGTAAAAACCAGCGGGTTGACATTTCCCCACGGCTAGACTCTGTTTCACAGCTCGTCCGGTTCTCTGTGTCCGTCCAGCTGGGCTTCAGGACTCGTTAGGTTAATGGATCGCACGTGTGAGGTCATTTACGAGCTGTTTTAATGGCTCTCGGCCTCTCTGATGAGCTGTGATGGGACAAGCTCTGATGATTCGCAAGAAAAGAGATTCTCAAAAAGTTGCTATGGTGTTTTGAGTTTTTCCTGCAATATAGATGACATGATTAGCCGTGTTTCCATTACCCTTCGAATTGCGTGAATTGAAAATACGCACAATTGAAACACGTCAATTTCGCAAAAACTCCCGATTATCGCAAAAACTTTTTTTTTTTACGCTCGCATGAGGTGGTTTTATAGGCAATTCGAAAAAGGAATATTTCGGCAAACTGCAATGGAAACAGTTTTTGCGCATTTACAGTCGCCTGACTTAGAAGGGCGTCGTGTGTTTGGACAGAATACGAGACGGAGTTCTTTATTAAATTCATAAAAGAAAAAAGAATTACAGGAATATTGGATTCTAAACCTCAAAGAAATGCCACAATCACGACCTCGGAGCAGAAATGAGGGAGAAACACCTCATATGTGCCGCTCACAGTATAAGGGTCTTGCCATTAATGCTTGGGTAACACGCCACGTCTCTAATAATAATAATTATAATGTCTAGTGCGGTGGCTCGGATATATATTACCAACCAATGTCCGTCGCCATGATTTTTGTAATGACTGATCGCGAGAGGAAAAAATGACGTTTTAGTCGCATTTTAGACGTACAACCCAGAAGCGCTGCGCTGTTACACTACGAGAACTCACTCGAGGCCCACAGAGAAGGAAATAAATAGTTGAATAAAGTCGTTATTTTTGTTTGTTTTTTGCGCACAAAAAGTATTCTCGTCGCTTGATAAACTTAAGGTTGAGCCACTGTAGTCACTCGGACTATTTTAACGATGTCTTTAATAACTTTTCTGGGCCGGCCAGTTTCAATCCCTTAAGAAGCCTATGGAGGAGTGATCCAGCTCTCAGATTTAATCAAAAATATCTTAATTTGTGTTCTGAAGATGAACGAAAGTCTTACGGGGTTGAACAACATGAGGGAGAGTAATTAAGATTGCACTGAACTTTCTGAACAAAACATTTTTTCTGCACACTCGTGTGTCTTCTGAGTTCTGCACGCTCGCAAATCCTATAATGTAAAATGCAATGTAGACATTATCCAAATAAGAGATTCATTGTGCAGTCAGCTTCATTTATTATAACAGAAGTTTGTGTGATCGCGACGGCGACATTTAAATTGAAACTATTACAGGGAAGCGTGTGTTTTTAAGGGGAAGCGCATCTCCTTAGCCTTAGAGTTGGTTCACCCTCTGCCTTTGCAAACTATTCTAAACCAAGCTTTCAGGGAACATTATCTTAAATAAAGACTGAAATAGATGTTGTGTGTAGGAAGTCATGTGACTGTGGTGTAGTTTGTTTATAGCCTAAGTTTAGCGTACTTCTGGTAATTGTATTTAAGGTTCAAAATTCTTTTTGTGAACATTATCATGATGAACAAGATTAAAACTTAGTTAATCACTGTTTCCCAACAGGAAAAATCCTGTTGGGTTTTTGTCGAGGGAACCAGAGTGATGTTAACTTCACAAATACATCATCATCACTGCGTCTGCAGTGCTCTATGTGACTATTTGGGTTGCACTTTATTGTGTACTTACCTAAGAAAGTATTGTATGGAGCGAATTATGTGCCATAATTAAACAAACAAATCCAGCATTTTGCAAATAAACTCGATCTGCTTTGCAAAGGAAAACTCGACTCTCAAACAAACTCGATCTGGAAAACCTCAAGATGTTTATAATAAATAAAGTAAAATGAATCCCCTATTTTAGCGCCATCTGCTGTTTTAGGAGAGGAAGTTACTCAACTGCATTTGTGAGAAAATCTGCCTGGACACATTTGTGAGAAAATCGAGCCGAGAGATCTCACAATCATGTCAGACAGATATGCTCTAGATTTGGTATTTGTTCAAAGGTTACATGCAATTTGTAGGATGGTTTGTATTTACTTGTGAAATATTATCTAGGCTCATTTATTTATATTTGTAAAACACAATATTGGTTACTCCACTGCATTTTAGCTCAAATTGACCTTTATTTTTGCAAATTGCTTTGTTTGTTTGCGAGTCGAGTTTTCCTTTGCAAAGCAGATCGAGTTTGTTTGCAAAATGCTGGATTTGTTTGTTTAATTATGGCACATAATTCGCTCCATCGTACTGGTAATATAAGGTACATGGGTTAAGGGTAGGTTCAGGGTTAGTACCTACCGGTAGTTATTATCCACATATTACAATTTCTATAATAAGTTCATAGCATGTACATGGGAAACAGGACTGTAAAATAAAGTTCTACCAAAATGTGAGTATTTACAAAGACCTTTAAGTCGAGAAACGGCAGGCAAAACATTTTTTTTTTTTTTTTTTTTACTGGTCAATTTTGAGATTTTGGGATATTTGTCTTCAATAACATGTCTTCTTTCATACTTGTGGTGAAAAAAAGTCCGAAATACACATTTAGGTCTTTATTTTACAACACTTTGTCTGTTTGCGTCTGTAGATTTCTCATAAATTCATCAAAAGTTGGCGTTCTAGTTCGCGATCTGCACCCTGTCATCACACACACCGTTAGAAAGCTCTCTCTCTCCTGTACAACGCTGTCAGATCCGAATATGGCCATTTCCTTTTTATCAGCAACCAATCGTGAAAGTAAAAGGGGGGATTTAACTCTAAATGTACAATCTCATTGGCTGATGCTAAATCTTTAAAGCCCCTTTTCTAAAAAAATCTCAACTTCAGTAGGACCTACACTCACCGGCCACTTTATTAGGTACACCTGTCCAACTGCTCGTTAACACTTAATTTCTAAGCAGCCAATCACATGGCGGCAACTCAGTGCATTTAGGCATGTAGACATGGTCAAGACAATCTGCTGCAGTTCAAACCGAGCATCAGTATGGGGAAGAAAGGTGATTTGAGTGACTTTGAACGTGGCATGATTGTTGGTGCCAGAAGGGCTGGTCTGAGTATTTCAGAAACTGCTAATCTACTGGGATTTTCACGCACAACCATCTCTAGGGTTTACAGAGAATGGTCCGAAAAAGAAAAAACATCCAGTGAGCGGCAGTTCTGTGGGCGGAAATGCCTGGTTGATGCCAGAGGTCAGAGGAGAATGGCCAGACTGGTTCGAGCTGATAGAAGGGCAACAGTGACTGAAATAACCACTCGTTACAACCGAGGTATGCAGCAAAGCATTTGTGAAGCCACAACACGCACAACCTTGAGGCGGATGGGCTACAACAGCAGAAGACTCCACCGGGTACCACTCATCTCCACTACAAATAGGAAAAAGAGGCTACAATTTGCAAGAGCTCACCAAAATTGAACAGTTGAAGACTGGAAAAATGTTGCCTGGTCTGATGAGTCTCGATTTCTGTTGAGACATTCAGATGTTAGAGTCAGAATTTGGCGTAAACAGAATGAGAACATGGAACCATCATGCCTTGTTACCACTGTGCAGGCTGGTGGTGGTGGTGTAATGGTGTGGGGGATGTTTTCCTGGCACACTTTAGGCCCCTTAGTGCCAATTGGGCATCGTTTAAATGCCACGGCCTACCTGAGCATTGTTTCTGACCATGTCCATCCCTTTATGGCCACCATGTACCCATCCTCTGATGGCTACTTCCACCATGTCACAAAGCTCTAATCATTTCAAATTGGTTTCTTGAACATGACAATGAGTTCACTGTACTAAAATGGCCTCCACAGTCACCAGATCTCAACCCAATAGAGCATCTTTGGGATGTGGTGGAACGGGAGATTCGCATCATGGATGTGCAGCCGACAAATCTGCGGCAACTGTGTGATGCCATCATGTCAATATGGACCAAACTCCCTGAGGAATGCTTCCAGCACCTTGTTGAATCTATGCCACGAAGAATTGAGGCAGTTCTGAAGGCAAAAGGGGGTCCAACCTGTTACTAGCATGGGGTACCTAATAAAGTGGCCGGTGAGTGTATATACACCAAACTGTCCAGTCTTGTACCTAGTTATATTATGAAGACATTTACAAAGGGATTTGTAAATATATTATTCCTATCCTTATTTATATAAAGTTTTATTCCAAAAAACATGGCGAAAATAATTTTTTTTAAGGGTATTGACAGTATATTCTGATTTACAGGATAACAGAAGTAGATATCCATAAATTCCTCTGTAATTTTCCCCCCATCTAATATGTGAACACAATGAAAAAATAATACTCCAATACTCAGATTTTTGCAAATTGGGATTTTAATTCTCAATTTTGGCAATATTTGTCACGAGCTGTCATCAACAAAAGACCTGCATTAATATAAAAAAAAAAAAAAAAAAAAAAAAAAGTTTTATGGAACATATACAGCATATGAGGGTTTGCAAGTATATGCAAATTAGCGCATGTTTAATTAGATAATGCATAATTAGCATATTTAAACATTAAATTACAGAAAACTTTTTTTTTCTCATCTTAATGTAGGTAATCAACTGGGGACGTTTCATGGTGATATCTGCTAGTTAAAAAAATGACCCTATTCACCTGTAGTGTCTCACCTTAAGTGTTATTCTGGAGTCTTTGGTATTAATGAGCTGAATGTGGTTGCAGTCGGAGCAGCTGTGGGCCGGTTTCGCAGACGCAGGCGAGCTGTGTGTGTGGCACTGCAGAAACCTGAACAAACCCATCATCAGGATCCAGCTCAAAGACTGCGCCGGTGTCGTCTGCATGATCAAAGTCAAGAGTCAGGTGAGGCACGCCACACGTTCATCCCTCTGTCAAAACTCATGAGTTTATCAAGTAAAAGATTACAAATGGCATTCGAATGTCCCGGTGTCAGATCTGGGTGGGTTGTCACGGCCGCAGCGCCGCAGGAAAAGCCCGCGGGAAGATCTACGTGGTGAACACGGACCGCTACACGGTGGAGAAGGAGCTGGTGGCGCACACCGACAGCGTTCAGACGCTGTGCTCGGCTGAGGATCGGTACGTGCTCAGCGGAGCCGCGCAGGACGACGGGAAAATCGGCATCTGGAAAGTTGAGTAGAAACCAGATATGAACACGCATCAAGATATGCACACGTTAGTGGAGCAGAATACGAGGAAAAAATGCATTGTGGAATAGTTGAACCGCAGTGATGAGAAATGTGCCTGGACTTTTGCGGCTGAAACATGCAAATAATATTGTGTTTATATAAATATTAAAGGGTTAGTTCACCCAAAAATGAAAATGATGTCATTAATGACTCACCCTCATGTCGTTCCAAGCCCGTAAGACCTCCGTTCATCTTTAAGATATTTTAGATTTAGTCCGAGAGCTTTCTGTCCCTCCATTGTAAATGTATGTACGGTATACTGTCCTTGTCCAGAAAGGAAATAAAGACATCATCAAAGTAGTCCATGTGACATCAGTGGGTTAGTTAGAGTGTGTTGAAGCATCGAAAATACATTTTGCTCCAAAAATAATGATGTCTTTATTTTTTCCTTTCTGGACAAGGACAGTATACCGTACATACATTTACAATGGAGGGACAGAAAGCTCTCGGACTAAATCTAAAATATCTTAAAGATGAACGGAGGTCTTACGGGACGACATGAGGCCGAGTCATTAGTGACATCATTTTCATTTTTGGGTGAACTAACCCTTTAAGTGTTAATATTGAAGGGAAAGACACTACTTTTATAATGAATTTCTCAGTGTTATATCAATATTTATGTACCTCATTCATGTCTGAATGTGATTTATAATGGAAGATTTCCTCTGGACTGGAAGTCCAAAAGCAGCAAATGTGCCAGTGTAAGTGTGTATTAGTGTGCAAACACACAGGACGTAAAAGAGAGGCTTGTTTTAAGATGTTTTTACTGCATTATAGATCATTTGCTTCAGTGGTCATCAGTAAAACATCAGCAGGCGATGAAATGCATGTATTTTACACAAGTGAATTTGTAAAGGGATCATTTTATCTTTCTTTTCTTTTTAATAATGAACAACTGGTGGCATTTTAGACATGTGAAAATGCACTTTACCAAGACTAGTTATCTTATTTACCAATAATAATAGTTTAGAATGCACAAGTTTGTCTTTTGTTCATTTGAAACACTTTGAGCAAAAGAACAATGAGCCTCGTTGAACAGTCTTAATTTTTAAAGCCATAGAACATAATGAAGGAGTTACTGTGTTATGCGTATATATTGTATTTCATATGAAGAACTTTTGTAATATATTGTATCTGTATTTAACTATACAAAATGGCCATAATGGTTTTATATTGAAGCATTTTACTTCTGCATTTGTTCATAAATGTTTTTTGTTTTTTTGTAAGACGGGTTTAGTTCATCATTTTAGATTAAATTAACAAAGACTTCTGTATTTATTGTACTTACTCCTTATAAACGTCCCTGTTGTAAAGCACTAGAGGGCAGCAGATTCAATCTCTTTATCATCTTTACAGCTTCTTGTCGTTCGTAATGCTTCATTCTCTGGCAAATACTAGTACATTAATTACTATTGCCTACTATTAAAAAACTGCTCATTTAAAACAATATATGTGAAACGGCACGCAATGACAAACATTCAAACAATAGTATGCGTGTCACATGACCTAATCACAATGCATGTTTACTTAAGAAAGTGTAGCATTGCTGTTAATATATTTATCAGAAATGAAAAATATGATTATTTTGCATTTTTAAATTAGTTCTGTGCACTTTTGACAGTGTGATCAAATAATGAGTGAACAACAAATTCTAAGAATCTTAATTTATTTGGCAAATGAAGCTTTATAAACTTATAAATTCATACACTTATGAACTTTTAAACTCATAAATAGTTCACCATAGCAACCACCCAGAACACCCTAGCAACCACCCAAAATACCTTAGAACACCCTAGCAACACCATAGCAACCACCCAAAATACCTTAGAACACCCTAGCAACCACCCAGAACACCCTAGCAACCACCCAACATCTAGCAACCACCCAGAACACCCTAGCAACCACCCAAAATATATAAAACTTAATTTATTTGGCAAATGAAGTTTTATGAACTCATAAACTTATAAATTCATGAATTCATACACTTATGAACTTTCATGAATTCATGCACTTACACTGTAAAAAATGATCTGCTGAAAAAGTTATGATAACTTATATATGTCATTCACTCAGACATAAAATAATGTGTTATGAAATTTCAACTCAATTGTTTGAGTTTTCAATTTTCCAATTTAAGTTCATAAGTTACTTCAATGAATCACAAATTCCAGGTGCCTGAATTAACTTGCCATTTTAAATTGAGTGGGGTACAAGTCTTTGGCGTGTTGCAGATTGAGTGGAGGACAGCTCTTTGCGCATGTGCGGGGGAGGGGGGGGAGACTACCGACGAAGCCACGAGACGAACTATTTTACGCGCCATCAAGCAACAGTCAAGCAATCAAACTTCAATCGCCCGGGTGCCTGTCAGACAAGACGAATCGGATTGGCGTGAACAAGTTCGCTATTGGTAAGTGTTCATGTTTTGTAGATATTAATAATGTGAGTTGATGAAGCCAATAACGTGATTAACGTTAGTTAGCTTTTGATATGTGCAACAACTGTGATGTCATTTAAGCGAGGCACATTTCAGCGACCGTAACGTTAGTTCGAACACGTTTGCTAGCAGTCTTTTCGTTCAGTCAGAGACGGTTGATAAAGCTTTATCTGAGACGATACCAGTTTTCATTGTAAACTTTGTAAAACGTTGTAGAAAACGCCATTTCTGATATTGCGTATGTCAAGGCCAAATACACCGAAATACACTAACGTTAACGTTACCGTTGGGGTCAGTCAGATGTTGTATCATGTTTTTAAAAGAAGTATCTCCTGCTCACCAAGGCTGCATTTATTTTATTAAATTACAAATACAAACAAAAACCGTAATATTGTGAAATATTATTCCAATTTAAAACAGCTGTTTTCTATTTTATTATATTTTAAACTGTAATTTATTCCTGTGATCAAAGCTAAATTTTCAGCATCATTAACAGTTACTCCAGTCTTCAGTGTTACATGATCCTTCAGAAATCAGTATAATATGAGGATTTGATGCTCAAGAAACATTAATTATTATTATCAATGTTGAAAACAGTTGTGTGCAATTTTTTTTTTCTTCAAAATTCTTTGATGAATAGAGTTAAAAAGAACAGCATTTATCTGAAATCTAAAGCTTTTGTAACATTAAACACTAACGTTCAAAAGTTTGGGGTCAGTAATAATTTTTATTTTATTTTTGGGGGAAAGAAATAAAAAAAGTCAATACTTTTATTCATCAAGGATGAGTTAAACTGATCAAAAGTCACAGTAAAGACATGTATAATGTAAGAAAATATTCCATTTTAAATGCTGTTCTTTTGAACTTTCTATTCATCAAAGAATTTTGAAAAAAAAATTGTACACAACTGTTTTCAACTTTGATAATAATAAAGAATATTTCTTGAGCATTAAATCCTCACATTATACTGATTTCTGAAGGATCATGTGACACTGAAGACTGGAGTAATGATGCTGAAAATTTAGCTTTGATCACAGAAATAAATTATAGTTTAAAATATATTGAAATAGAAAACAGCTGTTTTAAATTGGAATAATATTTCACAATATTACTGTTTTTGTTTGTATTTTTAATCAAATAAATGCAGCCTTGGTGAGCAGAAGATACTTCTTTTAAAAACATTAAAAATCTGAACGGTAGTGTATGTTCATGCCCAGTGCTGCAAAATAATTTTGGAGAACCGCTGAGGCGGTTGTTCTTGCTGGGGTCCGCTTGCCAGTGCGAGTTGAGTAACGTTAGCTGCCTGTTGATCATGGCGGCAATACTTACGAACTAACTTAGTGCTCGATTATTAGCAGCCGCTCGGTTGCTGCAAGCTCATTATTGTTTCTTATTACAGAACATCGGTTGCGTTAGCTAGTGCTAAAGAGCAATCTAACAATTCATACATCCAATTTGTTAGTTAGACTTGACTAGAAACGTGCTCTTGTTCATTTTTGCAATTCACATCACTTAGCAGCTAAAACTTTTCTTCTGTTTTGTGTGTTTCAGGTGTTTTATGATTACCAGGCTCAGCTACTCATTTGATGAAGTGGACTTGTAAGTTTTGCAATTTTGCCTCGTACATTCAAAAGACTATAGTGAATCATTACAAGGACAAGCATGGACGTGGAAGAACAGGTTTTAGTTGTATTTACCCGAATTGTCTTACCGTCTTCCAATCCCATGTGGAACTTTTAAAACATTTGACGGACCACAAACAAGGAACCAGTCCCATTGCTAAACTTCGTTGTGAACTTTGTACTTTTTCAGCGCCAGAGTTCTCACATGATGTTGAACTCACGCTGCAAGAAGCAAATGGAAGATATGCAAAAGATGGATCTGTGCTGATGATTCCTAAAGGTATGAAAACTGATATCCTGGACACACTTGCAGACAGCATGTCAAAGATTAGTCCTTATCCTGAGAGGCAACACTATGAGAATGTTGCCAAAGCGCTTGTGGAGAAGCATCCCAGTCTAAAAGAGCCAGGGTGTGGAAAGGGTTGGTACGGCTGGTTCCACAGCCTGAAGTTTAAGCTCGGAAACTATCGACAGAAGTTAAGTGCAGCTGGATGCCCAGAGGTGAGGGTCAACAAAAGAAAAGGAGAAGAAGCCAAGGGACCACGTATGAAGAAGTCAAAGAAGGGCGAGGTCCACTACTGTCCAGATCCCCCTGAAGGACTGAGTGATGAAGACATGGAAGAAAAGCGGAGGATGATGGAGGTACATCATACACACACATGCACATCATACTGCATACACACCTGCCTATATAATACTAACTACCTACACTTTGCTTTTGTGTCTGTGTTGCCTAATATTTTGTCTTAGTATGTGTCCTTTGTGCTTGTGCAATCCAATTCAGGTGGAAGTGCTGAAAAAAGAACCAGATCACCAGCAGATAGATGAGCTGATGTCTGCCACGTTCTCCAAGCGCAGAAAGGAGATTGTAGGGGATCAACCTCTCATTGGGGATGTCATAGCTAGATGGCCGGCCATGTTCTGTGAGAGACAGGTATAACAATAGACAACACTCAGCCTAAGATTAATCACTTAATCCAATGACTGGATATCAATGTATTAGCTTCCCTCCTGGAAGTACTAGAGAGATGTCTGATACTATACTGTGGTCTGTTCAGAATCAAAAGTTAAGCAGCTGCCTCAAAATTTAAGTTTTTTTTTTTTTTTTTGAATGGTGGCGTGAATGTCCATACAGATAAGTGAGAGGATTGTGTTTAATATTACTGAGTGGATGAAAGCCTTTGACAACAGACAACCTTAGCTTACTAAATTGTGACTCTATGCTTTGGATTTTTCTTTCTCTAATTTCTTAACCTTTTTGTCTTTTTTGTCTCCTCAGGTTCGGGCAGAGTTCAAAAGAGTCGTAAGCACAGACCTTCTCGAGTCGTTCCTCGACGGACTTGATGAGCTGGCACCAAGACTGCTGGAAGTGTACGAAGCTGCGACAAAGTCGGCAAAGAAGCCTGCACTGAAAGCCATTTTGGACTGTCTGAAGAAAGACGTGAGTAGACAAGCTGAGAATTGTAAAATTGGGCACCAGATGTTTGCAATAAAATCCCAACACTGCTTTTTTTTTTTTTGTAGGACACAAACGAAAGGAGAAGGACTGCTGCTCTGCTGGGTCTGCCACACTACCTAAGAGAAGAGCCATCAGACATCATCAGGATGTGTGACGTAAGACGTTTTTCTGTCATGCATAACAGCCCATATACAAACCCACCCACATATACACGCACACACACACACATACACGCCCTTTAACACAGAGATTGGATTAGATACACTCATGGGTGTTGATGGCAGCAAAATAGTGATGATGCAGGGAGGAGTGAGGGGCAGAATAGTGATGGGGTGGACGAGGGTTGGGTGGAATAGTGGTGATGGGAGGAGGGAGGGGTAGAACAATGTTGGGGGAGGAGAAAGGAGCGGTAGAATAGTGATGGGGAGAGGACCCAGTGCAACATACACTTCCCCAGATCTGAGAGGACACTGAAGTTTTCACCCTGGCAGTAACCTTCCAACATTGCACCTACAAACATGCACACTCACAACTGAAAGCCCAAGAAGACTATTTTATTAGCCTGAAAAGTTTAATGATCACTGAGACTTAAGTAGCTTTGCAGAGCATGTAATTTTTGACCCAAACATTCACACTATTTTTTCTGCTTTTCAAGGCCCATGGTGAGACTCTTGCTGAAGCCATGGAGGGGATGCAACTTGGCCTGTTGATAGGCTATGAAGGTGACAACCAGGATGCCTTTCCACATGAGGTCTTCAATGTGGCTGTTGTGGTTGAGGGGACTGTTGTGCTTCACAACTTCAAGGATGTGCCATCGAGCTTTGCCATGCTTTTGGGGATCATCTACTGCGTGAACCTTGAGTATCCACGAGCCATGAAGTATTCCTTTGAGTTCCTTCAGAGGGTAGTGATGAAGATCAAACCAGATCAAGCCTCTGCCAGAGTCCACGGCATCCGAAACAAGCTCCTGAGGTATAATTTGTAAACCTTGCCCCACCCGAGAATAGGTTTGGAAACAGGAGAGGAGCCCTGATTTTTTTTGTTGGACTTGATACATTTGCTTTTGTTGGAATGAATACATTTAAGGCTGAATATTGTTCAAATAATGGGGTCTAAGTATACTGTATTCAGGTTTCAAATATTTGAAAACAACCAGCTGCAGTCTGAAGTTTTAGTTTGTTTGTGTTTGGGGTTCAGGACAGCTTTTGGTACAAGTCAGCTGGATCTGTGAGATTAATGTTAAAGGATTAGTTCACTTTAAAAAAACTTTTGCTGATAATTTACTCACCCCCATGTGATCCAAGATGTCCATGTCTTTCTTTCTTCTGTCGAAAAGAAATTAAGGTTTTTGATGAAAACATTCCAGGATTTTTCTCCATATAATGTGTTTCAATGTGCACCAAACGTTCCAAGGCCCAAATGAGAGTTTCAGTGCAGCTTCAAAGGGCTTAAAACGACACCAGACGATGAATAAGGGTATTATCTTGCGAAACGAGGGCATTTCAAAAATAAATTCAAAAGTTTAAGTTTTATAAGCACAAATGCTCGCCTTGCTCTGTTCTGTGATTCGCGTTCTGATGACGTAACGTAATACGCAGGGAATCGCAATTACGTTGAAAAGGTCACGAACGAACGTCACGAACGCGCATCACAGAACAGAGCAAGGTGAGCATTTGTGCTTTTAAAACTTAAACTTTTTTATTTATTTTTTAAAATGACCGATCGTTTCGCTTGATAAGACCCTTATTCATCGTCTGGTGTCGTTTAAAGCCCTTTGAAGCTGCACTGAAACTGTCATTTGGACCTTGAACCGTTTGGTGCCCATTGAAGTGCATTATATGGAGAAAAATCCTGGAAATGTTTTCATCAAAACCCTTAATTTCTTTTTGGCTGAAGAAAGACATGGACATCTTGGATGACATGGGGGTGAGTAAATTATCAGCAAAAGTTTTTTTTAAAGTTAACTAATCCTTTAAAAGGTTTTTTAAATGTTTAAATTTTAAAACCTGTTCAATATTTCAGTGTTGTGTAAGAAAAAAAGCTAATGCTTTTAAAGGAATGTATTTTCTATTGGGTGAATATGAATAGTGTTCAGTACATCTTTGGGTGACCTAATGGGGATATGACAAGCAGAGTGCATATAGAAGGTGAGCTTCTATTTATCTTAGCTTCATGTTACCCACACCCAATTGAAGTTTGGTAACTAAAAAAGTATTGATTACAAGTTTGAGATGATTGCATGATTGAAATGTTTATGTATAGCTTGTATTGGCTTAACATTGGTTTTAATAAAAAAAAATGTTTTGTACTCAAATTTGTGTGTTTTTATAATTAAGTTAAAACAAGGCATTATTTTAGATCATGTTAACTTGATACCCAAATTCAAAGACGTTACTTAATTGAAATTACTATGTTGAACCCACTAATGGGGATAAGTGAACAGAATGCTCATTAATGAGTTCACTTTATTTTGAACTTGCATAGCAAAGTTGAAACAACAATAATTGTATAGTCATGTTGACTCGCAGAAGACCATTCACAGCTTAACAAGAATCAAAATAATGAGTTAAAACAATTCATTAATCCATTTTGTTTTTACTTGAAATTTTGAGGCAGCTGCTTAACTTATGATTTTAAGTAGAACCAAGTAGATATTTTTTACAGTGTATGAACTTTTAAACTCATAAATAGTTCACCGTAGCAACCACCCAGAACACCCTCGCAACCACCCAAAATACCTTAGAACACCCTATCAACACCATAGCAACCACCCAAAATGCCTTAGAACACCCTAGCAACCACCCAACATACCTTAGCAACCGCCTAGCAACCACCCAGAACACCCTAATAACCACCCAAAATATATAAAACTTAATTTATTTGGCAAATGAAGCTGGACATCCATACAATAGAGTATACATGCTACTAGCAGCATAGCCTTTATATATCATGCTATAAACTTAAAGTTACTTGAGCAACTTTAAACTTTTAGTGTGCAGAGCATTTTATATTGTGGCCAGGTGTTTTAGTTGCACAGATATATGTGAAAACAAGAGAAGTCTTGATTGAGTTTGGCATCTGGACTCTTTTCATCATGCTTTAGTGTTGTCGTCCCAGGAGAAAGACGACACGGTTTGCTTCATCGAGTGCCGCTGAAGGCTGTGAAGTCCATCTGTAGAGCGGAGATTATGCTTTCTAATCATAATCTCCAGAGATCTGGAGTCATGTCATCTAATCCCGTCTGTAGCCTCTCAATCCTCGTATCAAAGTGAATTATGGGCAGCTGTGTTCATTCATCCGACGAATAAACAGGAGCAGAGTCCAGGCCAAACACACTGACCTAAAGAGCAGCATGCACTGATCATATGCAGCATTTGTTTGTTAAAATAAGAGATGCATAACAATTATTTGAAGATATGAATCGCACAAAAAATTTAATTCTGTCATCATTTACTCATCCTTAAACACATATGCTGTATTTGTTCCATAAAACAGATTATTTTTTTGTCAAATCTTCATGCAGGTCTTTTGTTGATGACAGCTCGTAGTGACAAATATTGCCAAAATTGAGAATTAAAATCCCATAGTACTGTTTTGCAATGTTTGTTTGGGAACAAACTGTTCATTTATTATTTGTAATGATTTAATTTGTAAATCAGCCAGAGGGAAATTCTAAATGTGGGGAGGAAACAACTTTATATATATATATATATATATATATATACAGGTGAAACTCGAAAAATTTGATGCATTTTGATGATTATGGCTTACAGCTTATGAAAACCCCAAATTCAAAATATCAAAAAATGTTACCGGTAATATTACATGAAATCAATAAAAAAAAGGGTTTCTAATACAGAAATGTCGACCCTCTGAAAAGTATAATCATGCATATGTATATAGTTATATATACTAAATATATTAGTTTAACCCTTTAATTTGAATTACTGAAATGCATGAACTTTTGCATAATATTCTAATTTTATTCTAATTCTATATATATATATAATTATTCAGTAATTCCATAATGTAATTTCTATTATAGTTTGTAATCAATCCTAAACTCCTGAAACCTCCAGAAGGCCATAAGACACATTTCTTTATGATTTACAGCCTGGTGTTTGATTAACGCTTTATGAGTGAAATTACATTCAGCCTAATATGTGTCTTGTGTGAAGAATGGGTCTTGTTGTGAGAGCTTATTTTCCAGGTTGCACAGAATTGAGGAGTAAAGTTCCCACCGGAGGAGGAGAAAAGGAGTCAGATTTCTGGAACAGGTGCTGGTGACATGAGCCGTAAACGAGAGAAATCACATTCACTAGAAGAAACTCTCTTTCGGCTGATCTTTCATCCAGGCGGGGGATTTTCAGAAAGCTTGCTCCTAGACGTGACTCATTTAGGTGGGTCCATTTCATGTACATGATTATGAAATGCAGAAGTTTTGCTGAT
This sequence comes from Rhinichthys klamathensis goyatoka, assembly GCF_029890125.1. Classification (NCBI taxonomy): domain Eukaryota; kingdom Metazoa; phylum Chordata; class Actinopteri; order Cypriniformes; family Leuciscidae; genus Rhinichthys; species Rhinichthys klamathensis. The sequence goes on along the minus strand of NW_026607214.1, from coordinate 30,064 downwards.
CTGAGATCAAATGTGTGGTTTCACTTATGATGACGATTAGGTTTATGGTTTAAGCATGAAGAGCGGGGAGCAACACACACATGATCATGAAAACCTGCTGATATCAGTACAGTAACCACACAAGAATGAGACGCCTCTGGGTATAAAAATGAAATCGCTGAATAAAGTGGTTAAAACCCAAAGCAACTCAACAGTTATTATGTGTCATGCCCATGTATTATTAATTAAAAATGTGTTTATTTGGTATAACTGAATTTCCAAAGTGATTTGAATTTCCATAGTTCATTCTCAAAATGAATAGAATAGAACAGCTTCTCTATTCAAACACAGTAAACAGTAACTTTTTGAGCAATGTGCTCTCTCAGATGGTCACTGAGAAACTATAGAGACCACAAACACAAATGTCCACTGTTAAACTCATTCATAGTTACTCCATTACGGTATATATCCAATCCTGTTTGCCCAGTGTGCGAATCATTCTTTTGAACCGATTCCTTTGAATGATTCGATCGAACTGTTTCGGAAAACGTTTGTCAATCGCTCACATGTAAGTGAAAGTTGGAACAATATTGTTTACAATAGTGTGAATAATTAATACTAATTTGTTAATCATTAAATTAGCCTATTTAACAGTAGCCTAATGTCGATTCCTTTGGAATGATTCGATCGAACTGTTTCGTGACTCTCGTAACTGATGAAGGTGGGGGAAATCTAAACATAATTAACATTATTAGAAGGCTAATGAATTAACATTGGTTGTGAGTAAAAATGCGATTTCTTTTTGCTGGCATAAAGAATTTTCTAGAATCCGATTAGAATAAGATCGTTTTAAAAAAGCCCTTTTAAATCGTAATTATGACATGGAAAGTCGAAATTATGATAGAGCTACTAAGCCATAGACATGAGCTAAAAAGTCGAAAAATTATGACATGTAAATCATAATTATGAGATTAAGAAGTCGGAGATTATGACTTTGTCATAATTTCGATTATTTGTCATTATTTCGAAGTTTTATAACAATGATTTTGAATGTCATAATTTCGATGTCATGTGGTTATGATTTACAAATGCATGATTTTTTCTATGTGGCAAAAACATGAAAAGCAAATTATAACAAACTAAATTACACTTCAGGGGGAAGGGGGTTAATCCATATTGCCAGTAATTTAGAGAGTTTCAAGATACTAACGTTACTCCTTTTTAATTTACTTGTTTTAAGGATTGGAATAAACATTTTAAATATTTTTTTTAAATGCCGCAAAACATGGAGAAACTTTAACAAACCTACATCTACAATCAACATAGGCCTATTATTAGTCTAGACAAAAATGCAATATTTTTGTTGTCCAAAAAGACGACTTCCATACAAACACCTTTGAAATCAACAGAATCGGCGTCAGGGTTCATTTAAGTGTTCGAACGAATCGATTCGTTTTGCGAATCGGACTCCCTCGGCACAAGGCCCAGCGCGCGCGCTCGACGACTCCAGCGGCGTTCATTCACTCGGGACTGGGAGGAGTGTGTGTGTGTGTGTGTGTAGCTGGATAGAGCTGGAGTGGGCTGGGTTCTGCCCGTCAGCCATGTTGGAATGAGAGGGAATGAAAAGCTGGAATGAGAGAGGATCGACTGGAGAAGACGGGAAAAGCGGGTTCTGGAATATCACCCCAGACGATCAAAGCGCGCGAGCCACGGATCATCACTCCACAAACCAGTGAGTAGCGCTCATTAACGCGTTGAGAAATGTGTTAGGAAGGAAAAACTGTCATTGGAAACAGTAAATATGAGGATTCCTGTACTGGATCAACCCTGCCATGCGTTCATGGGGAATACAGCTCCAAATCTAATGGATTTGGATCCGATATTTGTGCGGGATTGCGCGCTGATTGTGACGCGCGTTCACGCCTCGGATTCATTGGATCAAACAAACCAAGCGTTAATATTGACTTTGGGTGTTTATGTCCACGCCATTTTCAAAAGTTTATGCTATAATACTTCAACACAAACTCATTGTTTTGGGTTGTACACAATGGTTGTATTTGTCAAATGTACAACAGCAGGATTTGATGACAGATATTCTGCAAGAGCAGTTAGTTTAGTCAACAAAAGTTATACAAAATAAAGTGTATACAAATACACATTTAGTATAATATACATTTTTTTTGTTAAATAATAGAGTGGTATGCAAACGATATGAGTATAAATAATAATAAATAATACATTTGATATACTCGCTGTTGAGTAATATAGTAGAATGAAAACTATATTTAGCATGTTTTTATTAAATATACTAAATATTTATTATGCTTTATGTGCATGTACCGCAATAATACACTGTTTTTTTTTTTTTTTTTTTTTGCAGAAGTGTGATGTGCTATGGTTTTAGTACATATATCATACTACTAATAGTACTTTTTTGCACCCAGATTATTTATGCAATATTGCAAGAAAAATAATTGTTATGTATGTTTATATTCTGAAAAAATATAAATCCTTTACACTACTCAAACTCGCACCTTCATGACATTTTATTTGCATCGCTTCGCTAAATCGACCTGGTATTTCCATACTTTTGGACAATATATTATTAATGTAGTACATCTTGAAACATATCTCACAATTTGTAAGGTCACAAATTGGTTATAATTAAGACTGACATGCCCAATTGAAAATTGAATATTGAATTTGCACACATTTAAATGAGCAAAAAACACAGACACCCAGTGTATTGATACAACATTGTGAGAAATAAAGTCATGAGATGTCTATCCTAAAGTATATGTGGATCATGTATATCATATTTATATATATATATGGAATCTGATACCATCATCATATTGCTATCTTATACCATAACTGTACCGTGGCCTGAAGTGATTTGACCAATTTGATCAATCAGTGTAGATCCTCGTTGTTGAGCAGGGGAGTCTCAGTTATTCGCTGATGTGTTCTGGCAGCGCTGTGCCGGAGCGATACTGTATTTTCTGTGTCCTGAGGCGGTGGAAACGGGCCGGGGTATTTTTAGCCTCCAGTGAAGTAATGCCAGACTCTGAGATCACAGCGTTCCAGTGAATTACGGCTGACACCACTCGTCATTATCTTTCGTTTGTGACCGCTGCATTATCATCATGAGAGGTTTAGCTGTAAACTCAACTCTAGTTTCCTCTGGAGGGATTGCATTGCACACAGTTAGAGGAATATAACCTTGCATTGATCAAATACATGCAATGACAAATAGATGGGTTGCAGAGAACCTGATAGCTGGGCTTAACTTATATATATATATATATATATATATATATATATATATATATATATATATATATATATATATATATATATATATATATATACATTCTGTAATGTAAAGGCACCAGATTCCTCTTCATAAAGGCTGAATGAATCTTTCTGACAGCGTGTAATCCTGTTGTTTTAGCTGCACAGGAAGAGAGCCTGTGATTTCAGTGGCTATGACAGGAAGCTCAACCGTATGTGTGTGTGTGTGTGATGGCATGGCGTTTAACTGAGATTGGTTTAGCAGGATGTAGCTACCTTGTAACGTCCCTCAGGGTTTAGGAGGAAAACGCCTTTTTCCTCTGGGCAGGAACAGAAGTCTGTGCGTTAAGGGCAACATTGTCTGAACCGGTGATGGATTGGCTGATGCCAGGACGATATTTGGCAATTTAGAGACTATCGGCATCAGTAGCAGTGCACGCTTGACCAGTAGCCCCCCTTGTGTGTTTTTAAAGGGTTAGTTCACCCCAAAAATGAAAACTCTGTCAGTAATGACTCTCCCTCATGTTGTTCAACCCCGTAAGACTTTCGTTCATCTTCGGAACACAAATTAAGATATTTGTGATTAAATCTGAGAGCTGGATCACTCCTCCATAGGCTTCTTAAGGGATCGAAACTGGCCGGCCCAGAAAAGTTATTAAAGACATCGTTAAAATAGTCCGAGTGACGACAGCGGCTCAATCTTAAGTTTATCAAGCGACGAGAATACTTTTTGTGCGCAAAAAACAAACAAAAATAACGACTTTATTCAACTATTCATTTCCTAGATATTTCACGTAGTGAAACTTGTACGTCACGCATCACACACATGACCAGCGTCGGCCAATAGTGAGCCTAAGTGTGACGTGGAACCTAGAAGCTTTGCGCAATATCACTACGTGAAATATCACGGCCGTACAGAGAAGGAAATGATTAGTTGAATAAAGTCGTTATTTTTGTTTGTTTTTTTGCGCACAAAAAGTAGTTTTTGTCCCAAGTCAAGTCAATGGAGTTGGACAAAATCTACGATAAAACCTGTCGGAAAGCATCTTTTGCAGCGATTTTTGTGTGAGCATATCAGTGAACACCCCTGACCACTCGGTGAGTTTCACGTCTTTGTAAACTAAAGTTTAATGCGTTTTAGGAAGGATTGTTCCAGTGCATCTATGCAACCATTGTAGAGGTGAGGGGTGCAACCACAGAAAAACCGAAAATTCTCGGGCCAGCAGCATGTGTCCAAATTTCAATCTTAACCGTTCTATTTCATCAGAAACGATCTTGAAACAGGGCTTTAAGTGTAAAATACCGAACTTGTCCTTTAAGAGTCTATGATTGGATCATCATTAATGCAGTGATTATTATGTTTCTAACATGTTATACATTTTGGCATTTGGCAAGCGAGTTACAGTGCATTGCATTTCAAGGTACACATTTACGTTCTTATCAGATCTTGCTTTCCCTGGGAATCGAACCCATGACCTTGGCGTTGCAAGCGCCAACGCTTGAGCTACATTTGGCAACAGTTCTTCTAATCCAGATCTTAAGCAAAAATTAAAGCACCTCTTGATGGAAATAACATCTCAACATTAATTTCCATTAAATCTCTCTGTAAAGTCTCCTCCAGAACATCTCAAACACTCTCAGTGAGTTTAAGATCTGGACTCATGTGTGGAAATGATTCTTCATGTTACCGTTCCTTCACAATCTGAGCCGGATGAATCTTCACTGTCATCCTGGAATATGAGCATGATGTGTTTCCTACATGTGTAAGAGATGAAGAGCTACACACTCCATCAGTTAGTGTTAGAAGAACTGTTGACAAACATGCTAATAATCACTGCAATAGTCATCCAGACTTTTGCCTTTTTAAATCCAAACATCGACTTTTTAATTGTATTTTTATTATGTCATCACTCCTTTTCTCCAGATATTTGTATTGTCATTGCAACTTTTATTTGTGTTTTAACTCCACATGTTTCCTTTCCGCATTATCATCAGTTTTAGAAAAACTTTCAGCAAATGCCTATTTTTGTGTGTGTCTATGATGAGTTAATAAAAAGTTTATCTGACCGTCAATTATACTGACATAAAGAAACTGTGATAAATTCCCCACCAACTTCTCATATTTTGCCATTATATCCGCCATCTAGATATCGGTTATCGGTAGGGGTGTAACAATATATCGTGTCACAAACTCACAATATATCGCAAAACAAAAATGCATCAATTTGTATCGTGGATAGTGACAATATTGTGTGTATAGCTCACCCAAAATGAAAATTACTGTGAAATTCAAGTTCTCAGGGGTTTTAGTGTCAGTACTACATTAAACTACTACAAATAATGTTGAATATAATGTATAATAAAGCAATGGGGGAATATGTGTGTGTCCTGATAATGTCTGATGTTACCAGTAAAAAGTGGCCGACATTATTTTAAATATATCTAGTCAGTGAAAGAGTTCAAGCATATTCGTCTAAAATAATTGTGTATTTCCAGCTTCAGAATCATGAATATTGTTATTCTGGTGTCTCTATTGTCCTGTGCTTTGGGTTTCAGCACCAAGTCCAAGCCGATTCATTTACAACCACAATATAATATCAAATTTAGCATTTTAATCAACAGTTCATTTTGTGTAAACCTTTTATCACGTCTTGGAGTATCGCAATAATATCGTATCGTGACATGAGGGCATCGTTACACCACCAGTTATCGGTTATCAAAATCCCATATCAGTGGTCGACGACTAAGCCGCTCTCGACCTGAACCTGTGTGTGTATCTGGCGTGTTTGTGCCAGTGTTTGTTGCAGAACAGAGGCTTCATTGAGAGCGAGCGATGGCACCACTGTACTTACAGTTTCCAGCGTCTCAAAGCCTCATTCACCAGCCGTCTGGAGGTAACGCCACTCACAGCGCACACAAACGCTGCTTTTATTAAACTCATCTGGACCGTGTTTTCTCGAGTGTTTGGTGTTCTGCTTCTCAGCGTGTTCAGCAGAATAACGCTTCTGTGTGTTAATCCGGTAAGTAGAGCACCTGTACTTCAGCGTGCTCCTGAAGTGCTGTTCTTTGTGCAGGGACTAAAGTGTCCCGTCGGAGAGCAGTTTGAAGGTGGGCTGGTCAGACATAAAGACCACACCGCGGGAGTGGTTCCACTTCCTGATCGCTTCAGGCTTTATCTCACGGGTCGACCTGCCTCTCCTGAGACACGCATCATTACTGCAGACTCAGAGACTCCATGAGAGCTTCTCCGTTTTTTCCATTGTAATTTTTCTGTATTCTCCGTTTAATTCGCCTTTGGCTAAGCCACACCCTAGAATGTAGATTGACCAATCACAGCGCAGCCAAGAACGAGCACCCACAGTGGTCCGACACTTTTTCACAGCGCTCCATTGACTTTAACACAGGCGTCTCATATTTTTGGTCTCGGCCGGCTATTACCGTCGTAGGTTTATCAAAAATATGGTTAAGCGTTGTGCCTGGGGCATTTGTAACACAGATACGCGTTTCCCAGAGAGGTTGGAGGGGGGTGTGCGTTTTTTTCCCTTCCCAAAACCGAAGTCAAATCCTGACAAGTGTCGTCTAGCACACGCTGCTAATAAATACAACGTTATACTCGCGTAGTCCGTTTGCTTTGTAATAACGATTATAGAAGTGAATAGAGACCTCCAGCTTTGCATGAACAGTGTTGCTCCTGGATATTGTTAGTCCCAGCCTCCGTCTCCATTAGTAGGATATGCGCTGGGTCATTTGTTGACTGTGACCGGTGTGCTTTTGCCTCTGTTTGGATGCCTTGTTGTTCCTTGCGTTTGTCGTGAATATAGCCTTCGAACGTATATTGCAGCCGCTTTGCCTACTTCTATCGGACACTTTATTTGCTGCTTTATAAAAGTTTGATCAAATTTCAGCAGGAAGAGCTGTCACAGCATAAGCCATGTTGATACCAGAGCCCAGATGAAGTTTGTTTGACGGACGTAGCAACAGTAACTAAGGGGGGCGGGGCTTAGCCAAAGGCGAATTCTTCTGGAAGCCGTTCAACTGGGTAAATTAAAATTGCATGCGTAATTAATTGAGATCATGTACAATTTAATAACAATCGAGTTAAAGCTTAAGAAAAACTGCATTTTTAGGGCCCTATGAAATCCTTCCTATGAAATGAAGTCTTATTTTTGTTTTGAACTTTTCTGGATTCTGTTTGAATGCTTTAATTACTTTTTAAAGCAACACTAAGTAAGATTTTGTACCTTAAAATAATGTTTCTAAACTCATTTCAGTGGTTCATTAAGTCGTAACAGGGGGAAAGGCACTTCTGCCTCCGCTTTGCGGTCCTATATCTGCTATAACCACGCTGTGTAAGATTGCCAGATCGGGTCGAGTTTCTGTAGTTCTAATGAGACATAAGAAAACTACAAATTTGACTTGCTTTACGTCAAGCGTTACAATAGTCATTATTTACTTTTTCTTCGTTTCTGATGTCGCAATACATCATACTTTCATGAAATCATGCAACATACTCTACCAGTCTACCTTGTCTGTGGACATCGTTCATCCCAAAGCCGGCGCTGGATAAACAGCGAGCGTGCGTGCGACAGTCGGCTGCGCTAGGCTAAAGTATTTACCACAGCGGTAATGGACAATTCCACTTCCAACCTGTAGGGCGACCGCAGAGGAAAAGTTACTTGGTGTTGCTTTAATAATCAAAACGCATGTCTAATGAACTCCATTTATAAAACTTTTATCAATTCAATAATTTATAATTAAAAAAAATATATATATATTTTTTTAATAATATGGCCCTATGAAATGTTTTATTTTTTCATATTTCTTTATGAGCTTCATAATTCACAGACACTAGTCCATATTGTGATTTGATTAAGTGTACACTTTTGATTTATTTATCCAAAATTTGCCAAATTCCGTGTCATACTGTAAATTCCATTTTTATGACTGAGTTCCGTGTTTCCATCCACATCATCTGTATCGTGGAAATCATATGGCCCTAAAGAGGGACGGGACAGGAAGTGACATAAAAGAGGGACGGGACAGGAAGTGACATACAAACAATCAGTCTCTGTATGAGATTAGTTCTGTTCAGCTCTTTCCACTCTCCAAGCCAGATCCCTGCCGGTGGAAGGTGGGCTTTTTCCGTGTGGGAAGTGTGTTTATGTTTCAGAAAGCTGCGTGAACACAATGGCTCGCAGTCCTGTGGGAATCGGCCTCCTTTAGCACGCGTCTTCGGTATGATGCTGGGACAGGAAGTGATGTTGTGCATACAGGAAGCCTCATACAGCACAGGTTACATCTGGAACGGAATACATGCATATACTGCATAGAATATAATTTTTTTTTTTAAAGCAGTATGTGATATGTTTCAGTTCAGTAGTGTGCTATACATTGCTGTCACATGATCTTGATCTTAATTCATAGTGGTGTCTAGTTATGATCTGAAAAATAAATGCATTTGTTTTGCATTTATGTAATTCATTTTGTGTAATCTAATTAAGTTTGCTTTTTTTTTTTTAAAGAAATTAATACTTTTGTTCAGCAAGAAATCGGACGCACTAAATTGATCAAAAGTGTAAAATCTTATTTTTTGTAAATAAAATCTTAAAAGTGTAAATAAATCTTTTTATATTAAGAAATCGGACGCACTATATTTTGGTCAAAAGTGATTTAAAAAAAAATATATTATTCATTCATTTTTGTGCGCATTAATAAAAGCATAGTTTACCCAAAAATGAAAATTGTGTTAAGTAGGGAGGCACCGATAAAAAATGTTTGGCCGATACCGATAACCGATAACTCTTTATATTTGAAAGCCGATAACCGAAATATTGCCCGATAAATCTAAATCCAAATTTGTATATCATTTTTGAGAGCCTGATTACAAAAACAAAAGTCTCCCCATTAAAAGCCTTGTCCCAAACACACAATTATATATAATATTCTCATTATAATTTTATGTAGCCTATATGACAGACTTGCACTGAACCATATTTTCCTTTTTTGAAGTGATTCCAATCATATTTCAAGCTATTCCAAATCATAATTTCGAACAGTGCGCATCTGAAGTGTCTCAGCTGAAGGAAATAATCATTATATATCGGCTTTAATATATCAATGACAAATGTTCCTATCAGGCCGATAACGATAACATTAAAAATGAACATCCGATACCGATATGGTGGCCGATATATCCTGCATCCCTACTTTAAAGCACATAAAGAACCACTTTAGGGAAGTTACCAGTCTCCCTTCAGGTTGTGAACAGCACTTTCTCTCGTCTCCTAAACGCGTGCACTTCTGAAGCTGTCATGTTGTTCCAGCGAGACTCTCGGTCTGTGTGGATCTGAGGCCGGCTCTTGTTTTCTCAGAGCGCTCTTTGCTCGCGCTCGCGTCTGAAAGCGGTGTCGTCTGGCGGTGACACGTCCCTGATGTTCCTTCGGCTCTGCTTTTCAGTTTCCCAGCGGCTCTGAAGAGGCTTAAACTCACTCTGTCAGCACTGAAGGGCTTTGAGAGGTGCAGTAAACGCTGATGTCTGAGGAGACCGCCGTGAATTACCCAGAAGCCTCCATTCTTTCAGTGCACAACATCATATTCACGGTTTTGATGTATTTTAGAAGTAATGGTTGGTTTATGTAAAAATTAGGGCTGTCAAATGATTAATCGCGATTAATCGCATCCAAAATAAAAGTTTGTGTTTACATAATGTATGTGTGTGTGCTGTGTATAATTATTTTTAATACATAAATACCCACACATGCATGTGTATTTAAGAAATATTTGCATGTATATACTGTATATAGACTGAATGTAGCCTATATATAATGTATTTTATATATAAATAACATCTTTTCTTAAATATATACATGTGTGCATTTAAATACAAAATAATTATACACAGTACACACACATATATTATGTAAACACAAACTTTTGTTTTGGATGTGATTAATCGTTTGACGGCCCTATTAAAAATATGCTATTTTTTTTCTTAATACAGATTTACTTGTGCCTGATAATAATAATATTTATGATAAGGCTATTAAATATTTATCATAATCTTTAGTCTGTTTTTTGGTCTATTCAAAAAGAAAAAAAGACGTGTTGAAAATCAAGTTGATTCGATCAGTTTTTAAGACCTTTAACACCTTAACGCTATCAGATAAGGACTAAAAGCCACATTTAAAGGAACACAATTTTATTTGATCTAGTCAATTTCACACACTAGCTATGTTTCCATCCACCTCATTGTTATGCGCATAAATATTGCATTAAAAAACGCAGGATGGAAATGCCAAAATGTGCATAAATTCTAAAAATGTGATTAAATAACTCAAATTGATTCGGATAAACAGAATAAATTCCTAGATGCGCGTCTGAAAAGTTTTAGTTTTGGTGTAATCGGTGTAATCCCCTTCCAGAAACTCTCTTAACTGCGTTCAACAACTTAAGATAACTGTATAGCGTTTCGTCTGTGCACTCTGAGGTGCAAGCCATTTATTATATACACAATTATTATATACAGTGGCTTCAACTGCTGCAACTTCAGCTCCAGGTTATCAAGAATTGACGATTTTATTCTCTTCGACTCGTTGCTTTATTTGCGAATGTTTTATGCGATATTCCAATTTTGCACGTAAGTTAAATTCAAAACATAGGATGAAAACAGCAGCTACTGATATATTAATAGAGTAAAATGCATGAACTTGTAATGAACTTCTACTTCTACATCCAAAAAAAAGCCACACTGATTCATTGTCCTTTTCAATCTGGAGATATTTGACTATAAGTCCATATATATGTCCATCCCTGTTAGCCTCGCTCTCCTGTGGTCGATGATGGTGTGAATGACAGGCTTGTATTTCGCCAGTCTCTCAGTGTGTGTGTGTGTGTGTGTGTGTCCTGATTGTGAAAGTCTCTTTTCCAAGCCATTGGCGGGAAGCCTTCGCTCCGGCGCCTCGTCCGACGGGCTGTGAAATGACAGCAGGTGTTCTGGGAGATAAGGAGTTTTCCTCGGTCTGTCCTTCACTTATGATTCCCCTTATTCACTCATCTGCTCTTTATTTGCTGTATGCTCTTTCATGTATAAAGTGAAGATCTCTGGACCCTTTGGTCTTTAAGCTGTTGGCTTTCATTCAGTATATCGAGTTATATACTAATAAAGTGAGTCATTTGAACTATTGAACTACAAAATAATTATACACAGTTCACACACATATTATGTAAACACAAACTTTTATTTTGGATGCGATAAATCGCAATTGCCCAGTCCTTTATATATATATATATATATATATATATATATATTACACCCCTAATATATATATACATATATATATATTACACCCCTAATATATATATATACAATTATACATATATATATTACACCCCTAATATATATATATATATATATATTTATTACACCCCAAATATATATATACAATTATACATATATATATTACACCCCTAATATATATATATATATATATATTTATTACACCCCTAATATATATATATATATATATATATTAGACCCCTAATATATATATACATATATATATTACACCCCTAATATATATATATACATATATATATTACACCCCTAATATATATATATATATATATATATATATATATATTACACCCACATATATATATATATATAAAAAGGACTGGGCAATTGCGATTAATCGCATTTATCCAAAATAAAAGTTTGTGTTTACATAATATACACTCACCGGCCACTTTATTAGGTACCCCATGCTAGTAACGGGTTGGACCCCCTTTTGCCTTCAGAACTGCCTCAATTCTTCGTGGCATAGATTCAACAAGGTGCTGGAAGCATTCCTCAGGGAGTTTGGTCCATATTGACATGATGGCATCACACAGTTGCCGCAGATTTGTCGGCTGCACATCCATGATGCGAATCTCCCGTTCCACCACATCCCAAAGATGCTCTATTGGGTTGAGATCTGGTGACTGTGGAGGCCATTTTAGTACAGTGAACTCATTGTCATGTTCAAGAAACCAATTTGAAATGATTAGAGCTTTGTGACATGGTGGAAGTAGCCATCAGAGGATGGGTACATGGTGGCCATAAAGGGATGGACATGGTCAGAAACAATGCTCAGGTAGGCCGTGGCATTTAAACGATGCCCAATTGGCACTAAGGGGCCTAAAGTGTGCCAGGAAAACATCCCCCACACCATTACACCACCACCAGCAGCCTGCACAGTGGTAACAAGGCATGATGGTTCCATGTTCTCATTCTGTTTACGCCAAATTCTGACTCTAACATCTGAATGTCTCAACAGAAATCGAGACTCATCAGACCAGGCAACATTTTTCCAGTCTTCAACTGTTCAATTTTGGTGAGCTCTTGCAAATTGTAGCCTCTTTTTCCTATTTGTAGTGGAGATGAGTGGTACCCGGTGGAGTCTTCTGCTGTTGTAGCCCATCCGCCTCAAGGTTGTGCGTGTTGTGGCTTCACAAATGCTTTGCTGCATACCTCGGTTGTAACGAGTGGTTATTTCAGTCACTGTTGCCCTTCTATCAGCTCGAACCAGTCTGGCCATTCTCCTCTGACCTCTGGCATCAACAAGGCATTTCCGCCCACAGAACTGCCGCTCACTGGATGTTTTTTCTTTTTCGGACCATTCTCTGTAAACCCTAGAGATGGTTGTGCGTGAAAATCCCAGTAGATTAGCAGTTTCTGAAATACTCAGACCAGCCCTTCTGGCACCAACAATCATGCCACGTTCAAAGTCACTCAAATCAACTTTCTTCCCCATACTGATGCTCGGTTTGAACTGCAGGAGATTGTCTTGACCATGTCTACATGCCTAAATGCACTGAGTTGCCGCCATGTGATTGGCTGCTTAGAAATTAAGTGTTAACGAGCAGTTGGACAGGTGTACCTAATAAAGTGGCCGGTGAGTGTATGTGTGTGTACTGTGTATAATTATTTTGTATATATAATACTATCCACGATACATATTGTTGCATTTTTGTATTGCGATATATTGTGGCACAAAATATTGTTACAGCCCTAATATATATATATATATATATATATACACTCACCGGCCACTTCATTATTTTCTGAGTTTATTTATATATATATATTTTTTTTTATATATTTTTTTTATATATATATAATCTATTTTCTACATCAAAGCAGGCTGAAAGTGAGGTGAAACGCTGCGGTCTCCAGATGATATATTTGGACTGTTTTGATTTTCCCAGCAGGATTTCGGCCCTGTTTGGATTCTCCTCTTCGGAGCTGCTGGCTTTTGAAGCTCTTATCCAATCAGATCAGTTTCTCTGCGTGTTTGCGTGTGTCTAGCAGTGAGTGTGTGGTTTGGTTTGTTTGTTTAACCTGTTGTAGTAGTCGTTCGCTAGCTGAAGTGTTAGCCGTGCTGCTTCTAGCTGGTGTTTACAAATTCTCCCAATGAAGGGAAATGACCTCATAGTTAATCACTGTGTCCTCAGGGCTGTTGGGACACACACACACACACACACACACACACACACACACACAGAATGACATCACTCCCCATCCACCCATGTCCTCGGGAGGATTGTGTCCTCAGTGTGCATCTCTGACAGAGAGAAACAGACATGTCTGAAATGACTGATGCAGTGATATTGAGATCTTACATCAGTCCAAACCTCAACACTGTGACCCGTTAATGTTTTAGCTTTTATTCTGTACGTTTTAGAGTCAAGTCCATTTATCTTTATTTATATAGCGCTTTATACAATACAGATTGTTTCAAAGCAGCTTTACAGTGATAATAACAGGAAAATAATGCATCTTGGCTGTTGTTCAGCTGAAGTCAGTGTTGATTCAGTTCTGTTGTAAAGATCATCAATTATTAAATTAATTAATTTCATCTATAAAGCAGTTCTGCACAACAACAACAACAAAAAAGTCATCGTCCAGCTCAGTTCAGCTCTCATACAATAAGGTTCATTTGTTAACATGAACTAAGAATTAGCAATACTTCTACAGCATTAATTAATCTTAGTTAATATTAATTTCAACATTTACTAATACGTTATTAAAATCAAAGGATGTATTTGTTAACATTAGTTGCACTGACATGAACAAACAATAAACAGCTGTATTTTTATTAACAAATACTGTAACAAATGTATTGCTCATTGTTAGTTCATGTTACACTCTAAAACATGCTGGGTTGTTTCAACCCAACTTTGGGTCAAACATGGAAAAACCCAGCCGTTGGGTTAAATTTTAAAATAGCTTTTTCAACCCAATGTTTGGGTTTGTCCATATTTGACCCAAAATTGGGTTAAAACAACCCAGCATTTTTTAGAGTGTAGTTAATACATTAACTAGTGAACCTTATTGTAAAGTGTAACCGATATTGTTGAATACTAATATCAATCTGGCCTCATTTCATGCATTTCCACCTAAGCTTATTCTGTTCTGGGAAGCCACTATCCTGTATATCTCCAGTAACCTTACAGACGAATGTAGTCTTGTGACCCTTGACCCCCACCCGCGGCTCATCTCCTGCCCCGGGGCAGAACCGAGAGGGCATGTAGTGCTCTGTAATTGGGTTACAACAGTGTCAAGTGTGAGTCACGGAGAGAAAGAAAGAGAAGAGGATGAAACGCACTGGGATGAACAGCGTCAGACATTGTGTGCAGAAATGTGACGCCGCTTTACTGTGTTTTAATGTGTGTGTGTGTCAAGTCCTGAACGCTGGAGTCGTTTATTATCAGAAATGACACACATTTGAGTCACAGGCTGCAAACGTTCATC
>NW_026607214.1:0-10000 GCF_029890125.1 Rhinichthys klamathensis goyatoka | reverse complement strand
ACGGATGATTAATTTACTGTGAAGACTGTTATTTCACATTGGCTTACTTTATGAAATTTCTGTACCTGAAAACTACAAATACAATTTGTTATATTGTATTTATTTGTGCTTTGCTTGTAATTTGATCAGTTGTTTTTATTTGACCACTGACTGTTTACTTTAATGTTTTAAAGCTATATTAGTTAAGGTGGTCGTTTTAGCTGTGGTATCAACATTGGAATAGACCCTTATGAATTTTCACTAGTATCTAAAATGTTGATGTCATTTTGCGAAAACTTTTTATGGCCGGTAAATTTCCTGAAGTCATCAGACAAAACCAGTTTCATGGCTGGTAAAAAAAACTTTACATCACCAGACATTAGTTTTAGGCCCTGGCCTGTACATATGCCTGTTTTTCACACCGAGCTTCAGAAGTCCATGTTTTTATTAGTTTTTGTCCTTTTTGAAGCTTGAGTCACCACCTGCTTTTATTGCATTTCATTTTGCGTTTCAGGAAAGAACTGAAATGTGCGGCTAGAATGACATCAGGGTGAGAAATTCATGCCATCATTTTTGAGTAAACTGTCCCTTTAATGAAAGAGCTCCAGAAAGTTTGTGTGTGTGAATCCCCTCTGCAGTCTGCTCTGCTCTGCTTTACTCTTTTATTTTTTTTCGTTGTCTCAGAGTGGATAGAGGGGGGTGGAGATGTGCTGATCTCACCGTTACCGTCGGTTACCAGATCCATGTCCCTGTCTCTCTCTCTCTCTCTCTCTCTCTCTCTCTCTCTCTCTCTCTCTCTCTCTCTCTCTCTCTCTCTCTCTCTCTCTCTCTCTCTCTCTCTCTCAGTGCATGCTGGGAAGTGGTAGTGTGGGAGTGTGTGGGAGGGTGATCACGGTGAGAGGGAAATTTGAAACTTTTTTCTTAACTATTCTTTTGGGAGCTTATTGGAAGCATTTCTATGTATTTTCTTTCGCAAAACTAGTTTGGTTTTAGTCTGTTATATTCTCAGTTTTTTGGTTCGTGTAATAGTCTAGTAGCCTATTGCGTGTCGGGGACGGAGATGGCGTCGCACGGGAGTGTGCAGACGTCGTCTCTGTCGCTCCGTCACGGCATCAGGTGTGTCACGAACGCTGGAGAGTCTGTGGAAGACGTGTTGTTGGATGTAGCTGAACGCGTTGGTCACGACAACATTGTTTCTGCATCCCGGATGAACAAAGCCGTGGTGGTTTTTCTCAAGGATGAACACCTCGTGAATCGTTTGATCGAAAGCGGGATCTCGGTAAGTGGTGCTTTTATTCACGTTCAACCGTTAGCAACACCAACAAGTAAAGTAACCGTTTCCAATGTTCCACCGTACATTCCCAACGCTGATATCGAGCGCGAGCTTTCGCGTTTCGGTAAACTTGCTAGTGGGATCAAAATGGTTCCGCTTGGCTGCAAAAATGCGGCTTTGAAACATGTGCTGTCGTTTAGGCGACATGTATTTATGTTCTTAAACTCGCAGACTCTTAATGTGTCGTTTCGATGCATGTATGAAGGCAAGTCGTACATGTTATATGCGACCGCAGGTGAGATGCGATGTTTCGAATGCGGTGGTGTCGGGCACGTAAGGTTATCATGTCCCAATAGAGCCGAGGCAGGCCCGAGTGGAATTGAAACTGGAGTGCAAATAGATACACATAAAGATCAGGTTGTTGTGATTAATGCTGAGAATGTAAGGAATGATGAGGAAATTCTTACTGAGAAAGTAAATGATGAGGAGGTCTCTACTGAGAGTTTGAGGAAGGATGAGGAGTTGTCTGTTGAGAATGAACAAATGGATGAAGGTGATGTTGAAGTACAGATGTCTGAAATAAATGATGACGTGGGGATGGAAGGTCAAAAAAGAAGAGATTGTGTAGTGACTGAGTCTGGAAGCACCGAAGATCAGAACAGTGTCAGAAAGGTAAATTCAGGTGAGCCTAAAGAAAAACTACAAAAATTAGGTGAAGCTGAAATAAATGAGGAGGATGATGAGGATGGTGTTTTATCTGATACTTCAGATTTGTCAGATATCTCCCAGGTACGTTGTGATCAGATTTACTCTTTGGATGAAATTAATTCGTTTTTGGATGAGACTTTTGGAAAGGTTGCTGAAGTAAAGAGTTACTTTTCAGATGTGAAGAAATTTGAATTTTCAGTTCTATATTGGCAAAAGAGGGTAGGAGAAGAAAAACTGAGTACACGAAAGAGGTTTCGCTTAAAAAAGATTCTCACTAAACTTAGAAAGGGGAAAACCCCAGTTAAATGTAAACCAAATTGATTTTGTGAAATGAGATACAAATCAAAGGTGTCTTTGCAGTGCTTTCTGTTTTTTCTTTTCTCTTTCTTTTCTCTCCTTATATCTTTTATGGATATTTTGAGAATAGGATCTTTAAACATAAATGGAGGGAGAGATAGGAATAAGAGAGCAGTGATCTCAGAATATGTTCATCTCAAGGATATCAATGTTATGTTTTTACAGGAAACACACTCAGATAATCAAAATGAAATTGAATTGAATAAATGGTGGGATGGTGAATGTATTCTGAGTCATGGAACAAATTTGAGCGCAGGTGTAGCGATTATCTTTTCTAAACATTTGGATTTAAAGATCCTATCTACTATTGAATTAGAAAAAGGTAGGGTTTTAATAGCTATAGTAGAAATTAAAGAGTTAAAATTTCTTCTTATTAATGTATATGCTCCAAATTTAGGTTCACAAAGAATGGAATTATTTGAAAAGTTAAACAGTGCAATAAGAAAATATGATGATGGAAAAATGTGTGTAATAATGGGAGGAGATTGGAATTGTACCACTAATTTTGTTTTGGATAGGAATGGGCAAGAACCTCATTTACAGTCTAGTAATATGCTTCTTAAGATAACTCAAGAACTAGAACTGAATGATGTGTGGAGAAGTAAGAACAAATTAACGAAACAATACACATGGGTTAAAATTTTAGATTCTACTGTGAAGGGAGCACGACTGGATAGAATATATGTGAATAAATCAGACAATAATAGAGTCATGAATGTTGCTATATCCCCTTGTGGGTTTTCTGATCATCATATAGTGACTATTGATTTTAATACGAAAAGTGTGTCCCATCCAAGATCTTATTGGCATTTTAATGTCAAACTGGTACAGGATAAGTTATTTTGTGAAAAATTTAAATGTTTTTGGGAGAGTTGGACACTAGAAAAAGAACGTTTTGAGGATGTAATTCAATGGTGGGAGGTAGGAAAAGTCCAAATCAAGATTTTTTGTCAGCAGTTTTCTTGTAATAATACTGTGATTGTAAAGAGAAATATTGAATGTTTGGAGAAAGATATTAATGAAATGGAAAATGTAATTGATTTGAATGTTTCGGGTATGACTGAGGATTTAAAGAAAAAGAGATTGGAGTTAAAAACACTGTTAGAGGAAAGAGCAAAAGGTGCCTTAATCCGAGCCAGGATATCTTCCATTAAGGAAATGGATGCTCCAACAAAGTTCTTCTTTAACTTGGAGCATAAAGTAGTCAAACAAAAAAATATGCTTTACCTTCGGAAGGAAAATGGCACATTAACTTCAAACCCTATTGAAATGAGAAAAATCGCAGTGGACTTTTATGCTGAACTTTTTGGGCCCAAAGATTGTGATCCTGAGAGTATGGATCAGTTATTAAAAGGACTGCCTAATTTAAAACCTGAGGACAGAAAAACATTGGACAAATTGATTACATATGAGGAACTTTCAGAGGCTGTAAAGCAACTGTCCACAGGACGTGCCCCTGGAGTAGATGGTCTGCCTGCTGAGTTTTATAAATCTTTTTGGAATATTTTAGGAGAGGACTTTTACATTGTAATTGGTGAATGTTTTAAAAAAGGTATTTTACCTAGCAGTTGTCAAAGAGCAGTACTATCACTTCTGCCTAAAACTGGTGATTTAGGGCTGTTGAAGAATTGGCGCCCTGTATCTTTAATGTGCCAAGACTACAAAATATTGTCTAAATGTTTAGCGAATAGATTAAAAAAGTTTTTGAGTATTATTGTGAGGAATGAGCAAACGTATTGTGTTCCAGGACGTACAATAATGGATAATCTATTTTTAATAAGAGATGTAATGGACCTTTCTATGAGTGATGATTTTAATATTGGGTTCTTATCAATTGATCAAGAAAAAGCATTTGATCGTGTGGGTCATGATTACCTTTTAAATGTTTTGAAAGCATTTGGGTTTGGGGAAACATTCGTTTCTTGGATTCAGTTACTGTACAGAGGGGCCTCAGTAATGCTTAAGGTTGGAGGGGGACTGAGTTGTCCAATACCTGTTAAGAGGGGAATTAGGCAGGGTTGTCCAATTTCTGGACAACTCTATAGCTTAGTTATTGAGCCTCTGCTAATTAAGCTGAAAAATAATTTGAAAGGTTTTCATATACCAGGGGATTTTAATGGGTCAAGTGTCTCTGTTTCAGCTTACGCTGATGATGTAACAGTGTTTATTACTGGACAAGAGGATGTTCAGATACTGTCTAGAAGTTTAGCTTTATATGAGAGAGCCTCTTCATCAAAGGTAAATTGGGCAAAGAGTGAGGGTTTTGTTGTGGGTCCCTGGAGAAATGGTGGGCCTCCTAAGCTTCCAGGGGGTTTACAATGGAATACAGAAGGAATAAAAGTTCTTGGAGTATTTCTGGGTAAAGAAAATTATAGACAAAAAAACTGGGAGGGAATGCTGGAGAAGGTGTCAGCCAAGTTGTCTAGATGGAAATGGCTATTACCTGAACTATCCTACAGGGGTAGAGTCTTGGTTACAAATAACCTGGCCGCCTCCATGCTATGGCACAGACTAAATGTGCTGGATCCTCCAAATGAACTGATAAAAGTTATACAGAAGAAATTTGTAGATTTTTTTTGGTCAGGGCAACACTGGGTTCCTGGATCTGCATTATATCTGCCTTTACAAGAAGGAGGACAAGCTCTGATAGACATAAGAAGCAGGATTATGACTTTTAGATTGCAAACAGCACAAAGAATATTATATGAAGAGGATCTGGGATGGATTCGTGTTGCTTGTGCTATTTTAAGGACAGTATCTGGTCTTGGTTATGAGAAACAATTGTTTTTACTGAGACTTAAAGAACTGGACTTAAGTAATTTAACCCCGTTTTATCAGTCAATGCTGAAGGCTTGGCTTGATAACTTCAATGTCAACAGACATTTTTCAGAACCAAAGGAGTGGATTATGGGAGAGCCATTGTTTTACAATCCACTGATAGAAACCAGAACTCTGTCATCAGGAAGCTTGATGAACTGCCTGGCGGGAGCTGGACTCAAGAGGATAGGAGATCTGAGAGACCTTAAAGGATGGAAAACGGCTGCAGCTCTACAGTGTGAAACGGGTGTCCGATCTCTGCGTCTTCTGCAGCAGGTGTTGGAGGAGGTGCAGATAGCATTGCCTGGGGTCTGCAGGGAAGCACTGGAAACTCAACCAGCTCAAGATTGGAGGAGAAACTATCAGTTCCCATCTATCAGTGTATCTGCAGCAGCAAAGGAAAACTATGAAGATGCTGACACAATATTAACTTTTAAGACCCCGGAGATGGGACAGTTTCGTGAAACAAGTAAAAAAGCGATCTACTTTACTTGTGTTAAAGTTGCCCATCAGACTGTGTTAAAACGAGTACGAGCAGGGAGGTGGACAGAAGTGTTTGGACCAGACTTTAAAGGATCCTGGAGGTCTCTGTATAAGCCTCCCATTGAGAAGCGTACAGCAGACCTCCAGTGGAGACTTCTTCATGGTGCTATAGCATAGCTACAAACAGACACGTGGCACACCTGAATCCAGCAGTGGGTAAAGAATGTCCTTTTTGTGGTATTGAAGAGACAATTGATCACTTATTTATTTTTTGTGTAAGGTTAGGTAGTCTTTTTATTGTTCTAAAAAAATTGTTTGAAGGTTTTGGTGAAGATTTTTCCAATCAGTGTTTTATAAGTGGTCCCAAATATACATATCATGAGAGAAGAAAAATATGCATATTAAATTTTCTGTTGGGTATGGCCAAAATGGCAATTTGGAAGACCCGGAAAAATAAGTTATTAGGTATAGGTACAGTAGATGCAGAAAATGCTTTTAAAGGCATGGTGACTGCTAGAATTAAAATTGAATACACATATTTTAAATTGGTTAATGATATTCAAAGGTTCTCCGAAATATGGTCTGTGGAAGGAGTTTTGTGTGAGGTTTTGGATGATATGTTGGTTTTAACATTTTAAAGGTGTTTGAAGTATAAATGCTATATGTGTTATATTGTATATTTATTGTATTTATTTATGTGAATTTTTGGATTATATGATCAGATAAGGAATATGGTTTCTGGAAAAAGTTAAATGTTCTAATAAAGTCGTGTTAAGCCTCTCTCTCTCTCTCTCTCTCTCTCTCTCTCTCTCTCTCTCTCTCTCTCTCTCTCTCGCTCTCATCTCTCTCGCTCTCATCTCTCTCTCTCTCTCTCTGTCTCTCTCTCTCTGTCTGTATCTCTCTCTCTCTCTCTCTCTCGCTCTCGCTCTCATCTCTCTCTCTCTCTCGCTCTCGCTCTCATCTCTCTCTCTCTCTCTCTCTCTCTCTCTCTCTCTGTATCTCTCTCTCTCTCTCTCTCTCTCTCTCTCTGTATCTCTCTCTCTCTCTCTCTCTCTCTCTGTATCTCTCTCTCTCTCTCTCTCTCTCTCTGTATCTCTCTCTCTCTCTCTCTCTCTCTCTCTCTCTCTCTCTGTATCTCTCTCTCTCTCTCTCTCTCTCTCTCTCTCTCTCTCTCTCTCTCTCTCTCTCTCTCTCTCTCTCTCTCTCTCTCTCTCTCGCTCTCATCTCTCTCTCTCTCTCTCTCTCTGTCTGTATCTCTCTCTCTCTCTCTCTCTCAATTCAATTCAATTCAATTTTCAATTCAAAATTGCTTTATTGGCATGACTGTACACAATACAATATTGCCAAAGCTTGGAATACATAAAGACATCAAAATAATAAAATATTATAATATGACTTAAATCTAAATGTACAAATTAAATTGATTGTACAAATAACAGTGTACCAAATAAAAATAAATACATAAATAATAATAATAATAATTAGAACAGTTTATGAACATTTCAAAAATTCTCTGAACAATTTAGAATTCAGTGTGTAAGTGTTTGTGTGTGTGTGTGTGTGTGTGTGGGCGCATCACTGATTAGTCGTCGACTCTCTCTTTTTGTGACAAGCATCAATGTATCTTGCTGCTAATATGATACAATACTGTTTTTTCTCCTAATAGGTGTGAAATTGTGTTTTGTTGTCTAATTGTAGGAAGTTAGGGCAAAGTATCTCAAATTTTGTATAGAAAGTCCCTCTAATGTCCTCATAGTTGGGGCAGCGGGTGAGGAAGTGTTGCTCGGTCTCCACTTCTCCTGCTCACAGTACGGGCACACGCGTCTCTCTCTGGGCCGCCAGTTCTGTCGGTGTCGGCCCGTCTCCACAGTCAGGGTGTGATTGCTCAGTCTGTACCTCGTCATCCTTCTTCTTAGTGTACAGTCTTTCACTGTACTCAGGTATTCTTGCCGTGGTCGTAGTCCTCTATTTAGGGGCCAAATAACATTCTAGTTTGCTTTGTTTTCTGTTGATTGAGTCCAGTAGGTCAGGTAATTCTCCTGTTGTGCTTTGATCATGTGGTTGGGCCGGATTGTGTGGCTGAGGGTGTGTGTGTCCTGAGGCGGATCACTGTTAGTGGTGTAGTGTGTGTGTGGAGCCTCAGGACCAGCTGAAGGGAGGGCGCTCTTCTCAGTGTTCATTTCATGGTTTTTAGGGCTTTAAAATGATAAGAGTTGGGGTCACTCATCTTTAGATGTTTCCAAAATTTGATGGCTCGTTTCTGAACGTGTATTAGTAGAGGGTATTGGCCTACATTCTGCCCTGCATGCTGTTGTTTCGGTGTGTTCCTCTGCACTCCCAGGATACTCTTACAGAACTCGGCATGCAGGGTTTCAATCGGATTTTTGTCCCATTTGTCGAATTCATGATTTAGGAGAGGACCCCCAAACTTCACTGCCATATAATGCAATTGGTTCTATGACTGATTGGAATATTTTGAGCCAGATTCTGATTGTATTTCAATTTGGATGGATTTTTTGATGGCATAGAAGGCCCTTCTTGCTTTCTCTTTCAGTTCATTCACGGCCAAATTTAGGTTTCCAGTTGCACTTATGTTCAGTCCCGAGGTATGTGTAGCTGGTGACATGATCAAGTTTGGTCATACCAAGGGTGAAATTGTGTCTCTTTCCCTGACATCTGGTCTTTTCTGAAACGTATAGTACTTTAGTTTTCGTTGGGTTAATGGTCAGGGCCCAGGTCTGACAGAACTGCTGCAGGGTGTCCAGGTTCTGCTGTAGAGCCTCTTCTGTTGGAGACAGCAGGACCAGATCATCTGCGTACAGCAGGAGCTTTACACTGGAGTCGTGTAGTGTGAGGCCAGGAGCTGCCCGACTCTTCTACGAGTTTCGCCAGTTCATTAATGTAAATATGAAGAGGGTCGGTGATAGTGGGCAGCCCTGTCCTCACACCCCGCCTTGAGTGAAGAACTCAGTTTGTTTAATTGCCGATTTTAATTGCACATTGATGTTTGAGTACATTGTTTTTAATAATTTTGTACGTTTTGCCCCCGATACCTGATTCTAGAAGTTTAGAAAGAAGGCCTTCATGCCAAATCGAATCAAAGGCCTTCTGGAAACTACAAAGCAAGCGAATATTTTGGTTTTGTTTTGGTTGATGTATTTATCGATCAGGGTATGTAGGGTGAAGATATGATCTGATGTTCTAAATTTGGTAAGAAGCCGATCTGGCTTTTGCTCAGGACACTGTGCTCTGTGAGGAAGTGGACGAGTCTGGTGTTGATGATGCTGCAGAACATCTTCCCCAGATTACTGCTCCACAACAGATGCCTCTGTAATTGTTGGGTGTCTGATTTGTCTCCACTCTTGAATATGGGTGTTATGAGTCCTCTATTCCAGCTGTCAGGGAACTGACCAACACTCAGAACCAAGTTGAACAGTTTCATTAAGGCTATTTGAATTTGGGGTTTATATTTTTTAAGCATTTCGTTAAGGATGCCGTCTGGTCCTCTTGCCTTTTTTGTTGGCGAGCCTGAATTTTATCCATCAGCTCTTTTTCTGTGATTGGGGTAATCTAGCGGGTTTTGGTATTTGCCAATTATGTTATCTAAATGGTTTAATTTTTCATATATTTGTGTTTGTTTTATATTCATGTCTAATTTGCTATAAAGTTGTTCAAAGTGAGTTTTCCAGGTGTCTCCATCTTGTATAGTAATTTGTTCATGTTTCTTTTTATTCAGGAGATTCCAGTTGTCCCAGAAACTGTTTGAATGGACAGATTCTTCAATAGTTTTGAGCTGATTTTGGATGTACTGTTCTTTCTTCTTTCTGAGTGTATTTTTATATTTTTTAAGCTCCTCACCAATAATGAAGCCGTAAATCTGGATCGTCTGGTTGTCTGTGTTTTTGATTTGCAAGATGTCTTAAAATTTTTCTTATTCTTTTACAATCCGAATCAAACCATTTTTCATTCTTTTGTTTTTGCTTGTGATTTTTCTTAGTGGTATTTAAGATTAGATATTGTTGCTAGATAATCAAATATGTAGTTTATGTTTTTCTACAGCCAGATTTACGCCATCTTCATTTTGAGGATAATCGTATTCTATGAAGTTATCCGTAAGTAAGCACACTTGGGGTGGTCCAATGCGGCCAGGTATTTTTCAGTGCTGTTTTGAACCCATCTGTAAATATTTTTGATGTTGTACAGCTTACTGGGTTGAATTGGGTGTATGTTAGTATTTTCTTTCCTTTTCAGATACACAGTAATTTGGCTGTGATCTGATAAGGGTGTTAGTGGTTTGACCGTGAATGCTCTGAAAGAGAATATATCTAGATCTGTGTTCATGTAGTCAACCGTTGAGCACCCATGAGATGAGCTGTAGGTGTA
>NW_026607213.1:20000-45998 GCF_029890125.1 Rhinichthys klamathensis goyatoka | reverse complement strand
AATGCAATGCTACAGTATCAATGCAATACTACAGTATCAATGCAATACTACAGTATCAATGCAATACTACAGTATCAATACAATGCTACAGTATCAATGCAATACTACAGTATCAATGCAATACTACAGTATCAATACAATACTACAGTATCAATGCAATGCTACAGTATCAATGCAATACTACAGTATCAATGCAATGCTACAGTATCAATGCAATACTACAGTATCAATGCAATACTACAGTATCAATACAATACTACAGTATCAATACAATACTACAGTATCAATGCAATACTACAGTATCAATACAATACTACAGTATCAATACAATACTACAGTATCAATGCAATATACAGTATCAATACTACAGTATCATGTCAATACTACAGTATCAATACAATACTACAGTATCATGTCAATACTACAGTATCAATGCAATACTACAGTATCAATACAATACTACAGTATCAATTACAATACTACAGTATCAATGCAATGCTACAGTATCAATGCAATACTACAGTATCAATGCAATGCTACAGTATCAATACAATACTACAGTATCAATACAATACTACAGTATCAATGCAATACTACAGTATCAATACAATACTACAGTATCAATACAATACTACAGTATCAATGCAATGCTACAGTATCAATGCAATGCTACAGTATCAATGCAATGCTACAGTATCAATGCAATACTACAGTATCAAAGCAATACTACAGTATCAATACAATACTACAGTATCAATGCAATACTACAGTATCAATGCAATACTACAGTATCAATGCAATACTACAGTATCAATGCAATGCTACAGTATCAATGCAATACTACAGTATCAATGCAATACTACAGTATCAATACAATACTACAGTATCAATGCAATACTACAGTATCAATGCAATACTACAGTATCATGTCAATACTACAGTATCAATACAATACTACAGTATCATGTCAATACTACAGTATCAATGCAATACTACAGTATCAATACAATACTACAGTATCATGTCAATACTACAGTATCAATGCAATACTACAGTATCATGTCAATACTACAGTATCAATGCAATACTACAGTATCAATGCAATACAACAGTATCAATACAATACTACAGTATCAATGCAATACTACAGTATCAATACAATACTACAGTATCATGTCAATACTACAGTATCAATGCAATACTACAGTATCAATACAATACTACAGTATCAATACAATACTACAGTATCAATGCAATACTACAGTATCAATACAATACTACAGTATCAATGCAATACTACAGTATCAATGCAATACTACAGTATCAATACAATACTACAGTATCAATGCAATACTACAGTATCAATACAATACTACAGTATCAATACAATACTACAGTATCAATGCAATACTACAGTATCAATGCAATACTACAGTATCAATGCAATACTACAGTATCAATGCAATACTACAGTATCAATGCAATACTACAGTATCAATGCAATACTACAGTATCAATACAATACTACAGTATCAATGCAATACTACAGTATCAATGCAATACTACAGTATCATGTCAATACTACAGTATCAATACAATACTACACTATCATGTCAATACTACAGTATCAATGCAATACTACAGTATCAATGCAATACTACAGTATCAATACAGAATCAATGCAATACTACAGTATCAATACAATACTACAGTATCAATGCAATACTACAGTATCAATGCAATACTACAGTATCATGTCAATACTACAGTATCGATGCAATACTACAGTATCAATGCAATACAACAGTATCAATGCAATGCTACAGTATCAATGCAATACTACAGTATCAATGCAATACTACAGTATCATGTCAATACTACAGTATCAATGCAATACTACAGTATCAATGCAATACTACAGTATCAATGCAATACTACAGTATCAATACAATACTACAGTATCATGTCAATACTACAGTATCAATGCAATACTACAGTATCGAATACAATACTACAGTATCAATACAATACTACAGTATCAATGCAATACTACAGTATCAATACAATACTACAGTATCAATGCAATACTACAGTATCAATACAATACTACAGTATCAATGCAATACTACAGTATCAATGCAATACTACAGTATCAATACAATACTACAGTATCAATACAATACTACAGTATCAGTGCAATACTACTGTATCAATACAATACTACAGTATCAATGCAATACTACAGTATCAATGCAATACTACAGACAGTATCTCAAGGTAATTCCCGTCTCGAATACTTCTAATACAAATATACAATTTAATACTTTGAGGTAAAGGTTCAACATACTGTTTTGTTTATAAAAGCAGATCTCTCTCTCTCTCTCTCTCTCTCTCTCTCTTCTCTCTCTCTCTCTCTCTCTCTCTCTCTCTCTTCTCTCTCTCTCTCTCTCTCTCTCTCTCTCTCTCTCTCTCTCTCTGAGCGGATGCTGTGAGTGAGTGGGCGGAGTCGGCGTGTGTGAGTGAGAGTGCTGCGGTGCGAGTGAGTCTATTCTTTCTTTCTTTCTTTCATTTTATACGGTCCCTGTTTAGGGTTTTTGGTTTAAAATTGTTTGAAAAGAATACAAAGAAAGTTTAAGGAGTGGGGGGTTTGAGGAACGCTGTTAACCAGCGCTTTGCTGGTCAGAAATGGCGGGTCCAAGTCAAACAAAGTTTGAGCAACTTTCACGCAGGCATGGGATAAAACTCGCACCTGTGATGAACTGCTCTGTGGAGGATTGTAGTTTGGCTGTGGGAAACGCTGTTGGTTTTGATAGCATAATATCGGCCTCTCGAATGAACAGTGCTGTGGTTATCTTCCTTGATACAATTGAGAAAGTAAACAGTGTAGTTCAGAGCGGAGTAGTAATACAGGACACTTTTACTCCAGTAGTACCGCTTGTTCAAACCGGCAAGAAAGATAACATTATCCAATGTACCACCTTTCATTAAAGATGAGCTCTTGATTAATGAATTGTCTAGGCATGGAAAAGTTGTCTCACAAATGAAAAGGATTCCACTAGGGTGTGTAAGTCGCCCTTGCTTAAACATGTTGTGTGTTTTAGACGGCAATTACATATGATCCTAAAGAGTGATTTGGATGAACTGAATGTATCTTTTAAATTCAGAATTGATGGTTTTGATTACATTGTGTTTGTATCGTCTGATACTATGAAGTGTTTTGGCTGTGGGCAAACGGGGCACGTTAGGCGTGCGTGTCCTGAGAGAGCGGATGGTGTAGACGCAGAGCCGGGGCCGAGCGCAGAAGCAGCGCGTGATAACAGTAGCACGATGGTGACTGAGGATTCTGTTAATGAAGATGATGGCAGTAATGCAACGGGGCGAAATACAGATAGCGGGGAGAAAGAAACTGATATAGTGTCTATTGTTATTGCGGGGGGGAACACAGAAAATGTTGAGGAAAAAATTGACACAGTGGCTGAGTCCATTGTAGAGGAGGAAGAGATGGGTAACAGACATTGCTAATGATGAAACACTTTTCAAAGTACCCAATACTAAGAGAAAGAGAAATAGGAAGAGTACGGGAACAACTAAAATGAGCAGACAAACAAAAACAGATTCTGAAAAACTTGATGATACTGAAGGCAGTACGATTGATGACTCTGATGGTGAAGTAGTGGACAGTACAGGACGAAGTCGACGCAGTGATTACAACTTTGACAAAGTAAAGTCATTCCTGCAAAAACCAAAAATGTGAAAAATGTCCAGTTTGAGGATTTTTTTGCTGACCGCAGAATGTTTATTAATTCAAGTAACAATGCTAATGAGAAGTGAAGGAGGCGGACAGTTTACGGTTCAGGAAATATACAGATTAAGGAAACTTGTTTCCAAACTGAAATTAGAAGTACAAACTGAAGATGGCTTCGAAACCACATAATCGCTGTTTTTCTCATGTTTTTGTTTGGTTTATGTCCCCTCATACTATTTATTTTAATGAGTGTTATGAGGGTGAGCTCTCTTAATTTTGAATGGAGCCCGAGATATACATAAAAGAGCAATACTTTTTGAGCTTATCAGACAAAAGAATATTGATGTAATGTTTGTCCAAGAAACACTACAGTGACTGTATTAATGAAATTGACTGGAAAAAAGAATGGGAGGGTGAAGCTTTTCTTTCTCACATGAGCTCTACTAGAGAGGGGTGGCTGTCCTTTTTGCTAAGAATTTCTTACCTATCTCATGTGAGGTTAAACATGTGGTGTCTGGCAGAATAATATTTGTAAGGGCTCAGTTTGAAAAATTCAAGGCTGTTTTTATTAATGTTTATGCTCCAACAAATGGTAACGAAAGAGTACTCTTTCTCAAAAATGTTAATACAATTCTACAGAATTGTAGCTCTGATGAATTTCTGTTTTTGGGTGGGGACTTTAATTGTACAGAGAATTATAGATTAGACCGGAATCATATGGAACCTCATGTTGGTTCAAGTCGTGCTTTAAATGAACTGATTGAGACCCATAGCTTATGTGATATATGGAGGGATCTAAATAATAATGTAAGACAGTACACGTGGGTACATAATAGAGAAAATTTTATTTCTTTAGCCAGATTGGACAGGTTTTATTGTTTTAAGCATCATTTTAACGTTGTGAAAAGTTGTTTTTATTACACCAACTGGTTTTTCTGATCATTGTCTAGTCACATGTAATGTGTTTTATAATAAAATGTGAAGCCAAAGAGTGCATATTGGCATTTTAACACTTCCCTGTTAAATGATGTGCATTTTAGAGATGTTTTTGTCTCTTTTTGGAATGATTTTAAATTAAGAAAACCATGTTTTCAAAATTTACGTCAGTGGTGGGACTATGGCAAGGTTGAAGTGAAAGTACTTTGTCAACAGTATACTTTCAGTGTCTCTCGGGACATAACTAGATCAATGAAAAAACTTGAGTCTGAAAATAATGGAGGCACAAGGGTTAGCAGAGATTACTGGGGAGGGAAGACATATCGAGACACTTAAAACTAAGACATCTCTTCTGTCAGATTTGCTCGGCATTAAAGCAAAGGGGGCTCTGGTCCGATCTCGCTTTCAAAATTTAACGCAAATGGATGCCCCATCTAAGTTTTTCTTTAGTCTTGAAAAAAAAGAACGGCCAGAGTCGCTATATTCACTCCTTACGCTCTGAAAATGGGCAGGAATTGACAAAGACATCTGATATTAGAAAACGAGCTGTACAGTTCTATGACAAATTGTATAGTAGCGAATATAGAAAGGACGAGGAGTTGTCCGTCTTGCTTCTATGAAGGTCTGCCAAATGTCTCGGAGGACCTCAAAGGCAGAGCTGGAGAGGCCTTTGTCGGAAGAGGAGCTTCTGAATGCTCTCAAGGGCATAGAGAGTGGAAAGGCTCCTGGGATGGATGGACTCCAGCTGAGTTTTATAAAGAGTTTTGGGCTGTGCTGGGCGAGGACCCTGCTGGAAGTCCTAAATGAAAGCTTGGCTGATGGCTCTTTACCCTTGAGCTGTAGGAGAGCAGTGATCACATTGCTTCTAAAAAGGGTGATTTGCAGGAGATCAAGAACTGGAGACCTGTGAGTTTGCTTTGTTCTGATCTTAAGGTCCTTTCTAAGACTCTAGCTAATAGACTGAGAAAAGTGATGGGGCAAGTCATTCATTTTGATCAGACGTATTGTGTGCCGGGTAGGTCAATCACAGATAATGTCTGTCTCATACGGGATATTTTAAGTGTTTCGAGTCTTTTAGGGGTAAATTTGGGGGTTATCTCTATTGACCAAGAAAAAGCATTCGATAGAGTTGAGCATCAGTATCTATGGGACACACTAGAAGCTTTTGGTTTTAGTTCTGGATTTGTTGGTATGATAAAAGTGTTGTACCAGGACACTGAGAGTTTGCTGAAGGTCAATGGTGGTTTGAGTGCCCCTTTTAAAGCTAGTAGAGGGATCAGACAAGGTTGTGCACTGTCTGGAATGCTTTACTCCTTAGCTATTGAACCAATGCTGAATAAATTAAGAAACAAGATCAAAGGTTTAACGTTGTATCATGATATACAGCATCAAATTTCAGCATATGCCGATGATGTAATTGTGTTGGTAAATGGGCAACGAGACATTAATCAGCTGGTTTCTGTTGTTGATGATTTTGGAATCATTTCTGCCGCAAAGGTTAATTGGGAGAAGAGTGAAGCACTGGCTGTTGGGAAATGGGAGGAAGGGCTACCAAAACTACCTGGTGGGTTGAGTTGGAAGAAAGAAGGTTTTAAATATCTAGGAGTACATCTTGGGGATTTAAATACCCAACAAAAGAACTGGGAAGGGGTGATTGAAAAAATAGAAGGAAAATTGAAAAAATGGAAATGGATTCACTCACAATTGTCATTTAGAGGAAGAGTTTTAATCATCAACAACTTGGTTGCCTCTACATTGTGGCATAGATTATCTTGTGTAGATCCACCTGCTGGACTGCTGTCCCGATTACAGGTCATTCTAGTGAATTTTTTTTTGGGATTGTTTACACTGGGTTCCTCAAAGTGTGCTCTTTCTTCCGAAAGAAGAGGGAGGACAAGGCTTGGTGCACTTACCAAGCAGACATGCTACCTTTCGTCTGCAGTTTATTCAGAAATTTCTGACTGGTCCTGTTGATCTGGTGTGGAGGAAGATGGCAAAAAACGATTTTACACACAGTAGATGCGCTTGGACTGGATGCTGCGCTGTTTCTAATGGATGCTAAACAACTACGATTGACTGGAGTGCCTCGATTTTATTGTGAACTTTTTAAAGTGTGGGGACTGTTAAATGTTTGCAGACTGGAGGAGACCAATTCTTTGTACTGGTTACTTGAAGAACCTCTAATCAAAGGAGCTCGCATGGATATTGCAAGTGAGAATGTTCTGGGACTTACGCAGATACTGTGTGCTTCTAAAACTGTGGCATTGAAGCATATAGTTAATGTGGCTGGACCTGAGATGAGTGATATAAATGCAGTAGCAATTTTGTTGGGTCAGAGGTCAACGCGCCACACACAAATTTTAGTGGATATGTGGAAAACAAGAATGACAAGTGGAGAATTGAATTTAATAAAGGATTTTAAGAATGGACAAGTGACTCTGGATATAAGAGACCCATTTCCAAAACTTGGGATTACACCAGACTTAAAAGAAATGTCAGGACCTTTGCTGGATCTCAGCGGACTGCAAAATTTAGATCTGAATGAAGTCGAAGGGAAAGTGATGTATAAATGCTTTGTAAAATCTTTTAATAAAGGAACACTAAATGGGAGGGTTGATACAGTGTGGAGGGATAAACTTGGGTTGACAGAGCACAAGAAACCTGTGTGGAGAGTGCTGTACAAACCACCATTGACCAAACGATCTGGTGACTTACAATGGCGAATATTACATGGGGCTGTGGCTGTTAACGCTTTTATTTCAGTCATTAATCCAATTACTGATGATAAATGTGTGTTTTGTGGATCTAGAGAAACTATTTTTCATTGTTATTTGGAGTGTGAAAGACTTCAAACTCTTTTTAATTTGTTGGATTTGTTATGTGGTAAATGTGGGGAAAAGTTTACACCAGATGTTTTTATTTTAGGGGCAGGATACAATCAAAAGCAAAGGGTTAAATGGCAGCTGCTTAACTTTCTGTTTGGACAGGCAAAGCTCGCAATTTATAAAACAAGGAAGAACAGAATAGAAAATAGGAGTGGTCAGGAGATTATAGTCTTATTTAAAGCGTTTATCAAGTCAAGAATTGTTGTGGAGTTTAAGTACTATAAAGCAATGAACGATATAGAAACTTTTAAATTACAGTGGTGTTACAAGTCTATTTTTTGTACGGTTGTGGAGGAGGAGCTATTTTTTGAACTTGTGTGGATTTGAAATTGGTGTAATATTTATTCTTTTGATATCATGATCGAATAAAGTTTGTTATTAAAATCTCTCTCTCTCTCTCTCTCTCTCTCTCTCTCTCTCTCTCTCTCTCTCTCTCTCTCTCTCTCTCTCTCTCTCTCTCTCTCTCTCTCTCTCTCTCTCTCTCTCTCTCTCTCCCCTCTCTCTCTCTCTCTCCCCTCTCTCTTTCTCTCTCTCTCTCTCTCTCTCTCTCTCTCTCTCTCTCTCTCTCTCTCTCTCTCTCTCTCTCTCTCTCTCTCTCTCTCTCTCTCTCTCTCCCTCTCTCCCCTCTCTCTCTCTCTCTCCCCTCTCTCTTTCTCTCTCCCCTCTCTCTTTCTCTCTCCTCTCTCTCCCTCCCTGCTCTCTCTCTCTGTGTGTCAGGTGGTGTCTAAGGCCTGTATCTGGGCGATCGAGCGTATCTGCGCAGCAGCTGGAACGTTCTGGATGGTTTTCTCGTGTTCGTGTCTCTGATTGACATTGTGGTGTCGATGGCGGGCGGAGCCAAGATCCTGGGCGTGCTGCGGGTGCTGCGACTGCTGAGGACATTACGCCCGCTCAGGTCACGACGACAACACACACTTTCTTTAGAGCAGCGCCACACTCACTGACACACACTGACTGCAGGTTCATGACTCTACAGGTGAAGAGGTATAAATCACCAGCCGTTCCCCAGTTGATTAATCACAGTATTACGACAGTTGTTTTGTATCACAATTATTTTGTCAAACGTTATGTTTAACCGTCCT
This sequence comes from Rhinichthys klamathensis goyatoka, assembly GCF_029890125.1. Classification (NCBI taxonomy): domain Eukaryota; kingdom Metazoa; phylum Chordata; class Actinopteri; order Cypriniformes; family Leuciscidae; genus Rhinichthys; species Rhinichthys klamathensis. The sequence continues at coordinate 37,350 of NW_026607213.1, read as the reverse complement.
AATGAGGCATTGTATAATTAAATATGCACTGATTGCATACATTTTTTAGAACAGAAATCTGAACACTGGATAGTGATAACAAGATAAGTGAAAGACATTGTTGACATTAGTTAAAGGTTTTTACTAAAGGATTCTCCTTTTATCACTCCATAAATCAGAAATCAAACAGGTTTTATCAGTACACATGTGTGTAAATCAGGTGAATGATATCTGAACTCAGCCCTTCAGAATATAGATATGAATAAAAAACTAATGTTAACTAATGAACCTTATTGTAAAGTGTTACCATGAAAATACCCTGTTATTGGCTGTCGAGTCTGTGCGGTTGGTTGTCCGGGTCTCGGCTGGTTCTGTGTGGTTCTGACTGGTTCTGTGCGGTTCTCTGTGGTTCTGTGTGGTTCTATACGGTTCTATGCAGTTCTTTGTGGTTATGTGTGGTTTTGTGAGTTCTCTGTGGTTATGTGCAGTTCTGTGGGGTTCTGTGCGGTTCTGTGTGGTTCTGTGCGGTTCTGTGCGGTTCTGTGGGGTTCTGTGTGGTTCTGTGCGGTTCTGTGTGGTTCTGTGTGGTTCTGACTGGTTCTGTGTGGTTCTCTATGGTTATGTGCGGTTCTGTGGGGTTCTGTGAGGTTCTCTGTGGTTATGTGCGGTTCTGTGGGTTCTGTGTGGTTCTGTGCGGTTCTGTGGGTTCTGTGAGGTTCTGTGCGGTTCTGTGTGGTTCTATGCAGTTCTGTGTGGTTCTGACTGGTTCTGTGCGGTTCTGTGTGGTTCTGTGCGGTTCTGTGCGGTTCTGTGTGGTTCTATGCAGTTCTGTGTGGTTCTGTGTGGTTCTGACTGGTTCTGTGGGGTTCTCTTTGGTTATGTGCGGTTCTGTGGGGTTCTGTGAGGTTCTCTGTGGTTATGTGCGGTTCTGTGGGGTTATGTGGGGTTCTGTGTGGTTCTGTGTGGTTCTGTGCGGTTCTGTGTGGTTCTATGCAGTTCTGTGTGGTTCTGACTGGTTCTGTGCGGTTCTCTGTGGTTATGTGCGGTTCTGTGGGGTTCTGTGAGGTTCTCTGTGGTTATGTGCGGTTCTGTGGGGTTCTGTGTGGTTCTGTGCGGTTCTGTGGGGTTCTGTGAGGTTCTGTGCGGTTCTGTGTGGTTCCATGCAGTTCTGTGTGGTTCTGACTGGTTCTGTGGGGTTCTGTGCGGTTCTGTGTGGTTCTGTGCGGTTCTGTGTGGTTCTATGCAGTTCTGTGTGGTTCTGACTGGTTCTGTGGGGTTCTCTGTGGTTATGTGCGGTTCTGTGGGGTTCTGTGAGGTTCTCTGTGGTTATGTGCGGTTCTGTGTGGTTCTATGCAGTTCTGTGTGGTTCTGTGCGGTTTTGTGTGGTTCTATGCAGTTCTGTGTGGTTCTGACTGGTTCTGTGCGGTTCTCTGTGGTTATGTGCGGTTCTGTGTGGTTCTATACGGTTCTATGCAGTTCTTTGTGGTTATGTGTGGTTTTGTGAGGTTCTCTGTGGTTATGTGCGGTTCTGTGGGGTTCTGTGCGGTTCTGTGTGGTTCTATGCGGTTCTGTGTGTTTCTGTAAGGTTCTCTGTGGTTATGTGCGGGTCTGTGGGGTTATCTGCTGTTCTGTGGGTTCTGTGCGGTTCTATGTGGTTCTGTGTGGTTATATGTGGTTCTGTGTGGTTCTATACGGTTCTATGCAGTTCTTTGTGGTTTATGTGTGGTTTTGTGAGGTTCTCTGTGGTTATGTGCAGTTCTGTGGGGTTCTGTGCGGTTCTGTGTGGTTCTGTAAGGTTCTCTGTGGTTATGTGCGGGTCTGTGGGGGTTATCTGCTGTTCTCTGTGGTTATGTGCGGTTCTGTGGGGGTTCTGTGCGGTTCTGTGTGGTTCTGTGTGGTTCTGTGTGGTTATGTGCGGTTCTGTGTGGTTATGTGCGGTTCTGTGGGTTCTGTGCGGTTCTATGTGGTTCTGTGTGGTTATGTGCGGTTATGTGTGGTTATGTGCGGTTATGTGCGGTTCTGTGGGGTTCTGTGCGGTTATGTGTGGTTCTCTGTGGTTCTGTGCGGTTCTGTGTTGGTCTGTGGGGTTCTCTGTGGTTCTGTGTGGTTCTGTGTGGTTCTGTGCGGTTATGTGTGGTTATGTGGGGTTCTGTGCGGTTATGTGCGGTTCTGTGGGGTTCTGTGCGGTTATGTGTGGTTCTCTGTGGTTCTGTGTGGTTCTGTGTTGGTCTGTGGGGTTCTGTGTGGTTCTGTGCGGTTCTGTGCGGTTCTGTGCGGTTATGTGTGGTTATGTGGGGTTCTGTGGGGTTCTGTGTGGTTCCATGCAGTTCTGTGTGGTTCTGACTGGTTCTGTGGGGTTCTGTGCGGTTCTGTGTGGTTCTGATGCGGTTCTGTGTGGTTCTATGCAGTTCTGTGTGGTTCTGACTGGTTCTGTGAGGTTCTCTGTGGTTATGTGCGGTTCTGTGTGGTTCTATGCAGTTCTGTGTGGTTCTGTGCGGTTTTTGTGTGGTTCTATGCAGTTCTGTGTGGTTCTGACTGGTTCTGTGCGGTTCTCTGTGGTTATGTGCGGTTCTGTGTGGTTCTATACGGTTCTATGCAGTTCTTTGTGGTTATGTGTGGTTTTGTGAGGTTCTCTGTGGTTATGTGCGGTTCTGTGGGGTTCTGTGCGGTTCTGTGTGGTTCTATGCGGTTCTGTGTGTTTCTGTAAGGTTCTCTGTGGTTATGTGCGGGTCTGTGGGGTTATCTGCTGTTCTGTGGGGTTCTGTGCGGTTCTATGTGGTTCTGTGTGGTTATAATGTGGTTCTGTGTGGTTCTATACGGTTCTATGCAGTTCTTTGTGGTTATGTGTGGTTTTGTGAGGTTCTCTGTGGTTATGTGCAGTTCTGTGGGGTTCTGTGCGGTTCTGTGTGGTTCTGTAAGGTTCTCTGTGGTTATGTGCGGGTCTGTGGGGTTATCTGCTGTTCTCTGTGGTTATGTGCGGTTCTGTGGGGTTCTGTGCCGGTTCTGTGTGGTTCTGTGTGGTTATGTGCGGATCTGTGTGGTTATGTGCGGTTCTGTGGGGTTCTGTGCGGTTCTATGTGGTTCTGTGTGGTTATGTGCGGTTATGTGTGGTTATGTGGGGTTATGTGCGGTTATGTGCGGTTCTGTGGGGTTCTGTGCGGTTATGTGTGGTTCTCTGTGGTTCTGTGCGGTTCTGTGTTGGTCTGTGGGGTTCTCTGTGGTTCTGTGTGGTTCTGTGCGGTTCTGTGCGGTTATGTGTGGTTATGTGGGGTTCTCTGCGGTTATGTGCGGTTCTGTGGGGTTCTGTGCGGTTATGTGTGGTTCTCTGTGGTTCTGTGTGGTTCTGTGTTGGTCTGTGGGGTTCTGTGTGGTTCTGTGCGGTTCTGTGCGGTTCTGTGCGGTTATGTGTGGTTATGTGGGGTTCTGTGCGGTTCTGTGTGGTTCTATGTGGTTCTGTGCGGTTATGTGTGGTTCTGTGTTGTTCTGTGCGGTTCTGTGTGTTTCTGTGTGGTTCTGTGTGGTTATCTGTGGTTCTGTGCGGTTCTGTGTGGTTCTGTGCGGTTATGTGCGGTTATGTGGGGTTCTGTGTTGTTCTGTGCGGTTCCGTGTGTTTTCTGTGTGGTTCTGTGTGGTTCTGTGTGGTTATGTGGGGTTCTGTGCGGTTATGTGTGGTTATGTGGGGTTCTGTGTTGTTCTGTGCGGTTCTTTGTGTTTCTGTGTGGTTCTCTGTGGTTCTGTGTGGTTCTGTGCGGTTCTGTTTGTTTCTGTGCGGTTCTGTGGAGTTCTGTGTGGTTCTCGGTGGTTCTGTGCGGTTCTGTGGTTCTATGCGTTTCTCTGTGGTTCTGTGTGGTTCTGTGCGGTTCTGTTTGTTTCTGTGTGGTTCTCTGCGGTTCTGTGGGGTTCTGTGCGGTTCTGTGGGGTTTTCTGTGGTTTTATGCGTTTCTCTGTGGTTCTATGCGGTTCTGTGCGTTCTCTGTGGTTCTGTGTGGTTCTGTGCGGTTCTTTGCGGTTCTCTGTGGTTCTGTGCGGTTCTCTGTGGTTCTCTGTGGTTCTGTGGGGTTCTGTGTGGTTCTGTGTGGTTCTGTGCGGTTCTGTGCGGTTCTCTGTGGTTCTGTGGGGTTCTGTGTGGTTCTGTGCGGTTCTCTGTGGTTCTGTGGGGTTCTGTGTGGTTCTGTGCGGTTCTGTGCGGTTCTCTGTGGTTCTGTGGGGTTCTGTGTGGTTCTCTGTGGTTCTGTGTGGTTCTGTGCGGTTCTGTGCGGTTCTCCGTCATTCTGTGCGGTTCTCTGCGGTTCTGTGGGGTTCTGACTGGTTCTGTGCGGTTCTCTGTGGTTCTGTGTGGTTCTGTGTGGTTCTGTGCGGTTCTCTGTGGTTCTGTGGGGTTCTGTGTGGTTCTGTGCGGTTCTGTGCGGTTCTCTGTGGTTCTGTGGGGTTCTGTGTGGTTCTGTGCGGTTCTGTGCGGTTCTCCGTCATTCTGTGCGGTTCTCTGTGGTTCTCTGTGGTTCTGTGTGGTTCTGTGTGGTTCTGTGCGGTTCTCTGTGGTTCTCTGTGGTTCTGTGTGGTTCTGTGTGGTTCTGTGCGGTTCTCTGTGGTTCTGTGGGGTTCTGTGTGGTTCTCTGTCATTCTGTGCGGTTCTCTGTGGTTCTGTGTGGTTCTGTGCGGTTCTGTGTGGTTCTCCGTCATTCTGTGCAGTTCTCTGTGGTTCTGTGTGGTTCTGTGGGGTTCTCTGTGGTTCTGTGCGGTTCTGTGCGGTTCTGTGCGGTTCTCTGTGGTTCTGTGTGGTTCTGTGCGGTTCTGTGTGGTTCTCCGTCATTCTGTGCGGTTCTCTGTGGTTCTGTGCGGTTCTGTGTGGTTCTGTGCGGTTCTGTGTGGTTCTGACTGTGTTGTTCATGGTTCCTCAGGGTGATCAGTCGCGCTCCAGGACTGAAGCTGGTGGTGGAGACTCTGATCACGTCGCTGAAGCCCATCGGAAACATCGTCTTGATCTGCTGCGCTTTCTTCATCATCTTCGGCATCCTGGGAGTTCAGGTTAATCTCACTCACACTCAGTCATCGCTGATCTCTCGCCCTGCTCCGCCAGACGCTGATCTCACTCTCTCTCTCTCTCTCTCTCTCTGTGTGTGTGTGTGTGTGTCTCAACAGCTCTTCAAAGGGAAGTTCTTTTACTGTGTGGGTTTGGATGTGAAGAACATCACCAATAAATCCGACTGTCTGTCCGTGAATTACCGCTGGGTTCATCACAAGTACAACTTTGACAACCTGGGGCAGGTGAGGGTCCGATCCGTCTCTTCATGATTCCCAAAGTCTTTCTTTCTCCATAGACATTACTAAATATTCTCCAATATAGAGTTTTGAGCTGAACGTCCATATCTGAACCAGTGTTGCTTTAGTATCATTGAGATACTATTATAGTTATTATCAGTATGTTGAATTCATTTATGTTTTATTTTTCCCTTAGTTTCCATCACTCCACAATAAATCTTTATAAAAATACAATTACAAGTTTAAAATAGTATCTTAACATTTTATGTTAATATTAATATTAATTTTCATACAAAAAATATAAATGGTTTGAGATTGTTGAGAACAACTTGATGACATCATTCATAGTGCATCATGGGAGTGTGTGATTAAAGATAATAATATTTTAAATCCTACGGAGGAAATCCGTGTAATCTTGACTTTCTGCTGCTGATCTGCTGTGTGTGTGTGTGTGTGTGTGTGACTGTTTGTTCGGTGGTTTTCCATTTCAGGCTCTGATGTCACTGTTTGTGTTGGCATCTAAAGACGGATGGGTAAATATCATGTACCATGGGCTGGATGCTGTCGGGATCGACCAACAGGTAATCACACACACACACACACGCACACACACACACACACACACACGCTCACACACACACACACACACGCTGACACACACTCACTCACACAAACACACGCACGCTCACACACACACACACACACACACACACACACACACACACGCTCACACACACGCATGCTCACACTCTCTCTCTCTCACACACACACACACGCACATGCACATGCCCTCAAACACGCACACACACACACACACACACACACACGCACGCACGGATTGTCGTCTCTTGCCAGGCAAAGGGAAAAAAAACTCTAGTGTTCCAGATTCAGCCAAGACAACATTCTCCACACCTCCTCTTCCTCTCCCTCATCCTCTTCATCCTCTCCCTATTCCTCTTTCTCATCTTCACCCTCCTCTTCTTCCTCTTCCTCCTCTTCCTCATCCTCCTCTCCCTCTCCCTCTTCCTCATCAGTTTTGGCTCTGAACTGACTTGTTGGTTTTGTCACATCATTAGAAATTAGTGTGAACAATATTGAGTCGTTGTGTGTGTGCGTGTGTGTGTGTGTGAGAGCGTGTGTGTGAGCATGTGTGTGTGAGCATGTGTGTGTTTGTAAATGCTGCTCATTTACAGAAAGAGTGATTTATTCGACAAATTGGTTTAAGCTATTGAGAAGTTGGTTCAGAGAATGAGATAATGATATAATAATGATAATAATGATATTTTAATATTCGCTCGCCCGATCAGGATTCAGATGATTCTCTTGTGCGTCTCTGTTCAGCCCGTCAAAAACAACAGCCCCTGGATGCTGCTGTACTTCATCTCGTTCCTGCTGATCGTCAGCTTCTTCGTGCTGAACATGTTTGTGGGAGTGGTGGTGGAGAACTTCCACAAGTGCCGTCAGCATCAGGAGGTGGAGGAGTTCCAGCGGCGGCAGGAGAAGCGGCAGCAGCGGCTCGACAGGAGGAGGCGCAGTAAGAGCTCATACACCCATCACTCTATCACTCCATCACTCCATCACTCTATCACTCTATGAATGAATGAATGAATCAAGTCTATACATACATACATACATCCATCAGTCTATCCATCCATCCATCAGTCTATCCATCCATCCATCAGTCTATCCATCCATCCATTAGTCCATCCATCCATCCATCAGTCTATCCATCCATCCATCAGTCTATCCATCCATCCATCCATCAGTCTATCCATCCATCCATCCATCAGTCTATCCATCCATCCATCAGTCCATCCATCCATCCATCAGTCTATCCATCCATCCATCAGTCTATCCATCCATCCATCAGTCTATCCATCCATCCATCAGTCTATCCATCCATCAGTCTATCATCATCCATCCATCCATCAGTCCATCCATCCATCCATCCATCCATCCATCCATCCATCCATCAGTCCATCCATCCATCCATCAGTCCATCCATCCATCAGTCTATCCATCCATCAGTCCATCCATCCATCAGTCTATCCATCCATCAGTCCATCCATTCATCCATCCATCCATCAGTCTATACATCCATCATCCATCAATCAGTCTAAACATCCATCCATCCATCCATCCATCCATCCATCAGTCTATACATCCATCCATCCATCCATCCATCCATCCATCCATCAGTCTATAAATCCATCCATCCATCAGTCTATACATCCATCCATCCATCCATCAGTCTATACATCCATCAGTCCATCCATCTATCCATCCATCAGTCCATCCATCCATCCATCCATCCATCCATCCATCCATCCATCCATCCATCAGTCCATCCATCCATCAGTCCATCCATCCATCAGTCCATCCATCCATCCATCAGTCTATCATCATCCATCCATCAGTCCATCCATTCATCCATCCATCCATCCATCAGTCTATACATCCATCATCCATCAATCAGTCTATACATCCATCCATCCATCCATCCATCCATCAGTCTATACATCCATCCATCCATCAGTCTATACATCCATCCATCCATCAGTCTATACATCCATCCATCCATCCATCAGTCTATACATCCATCCATCCATCAGTCCATCCATCAGTCCATCCATCTATCCATCCATCAGTTCATCCATCCATCCGTCCATCCATCCATCAGTCCATCCATCCATCCATCCATCCATCAGCCTATACATCCATCCATCCATCAGTCCATCCACCCATCATCCATCAGTCCATCCATCTATCATCCATCAGTCCATCCATCCATCCATCCATCAGTCCATCCATCTATCCATCCATCTATCCATCCATCAGTCCATCCACCCATCATCCATCAGTCCATCCATCCATCATCCATCAGTCCATCCATCCATCCATCCATCAGTCCATCCATCAGTCCATCCATCTATCCATCCATCAGTCCATCCACCCATCATCCATCAGTCCATCCATCCATCATCCATCAGTCCATCCATCCATCCATCCATCAGTCCATCCATCTATCCATCCATCAGTCCATCCATCCATCAGTCCATCCATCCATCCATCAGTCCATCAGTCCATCCATCCATCCATCCATCCATCAGTCCATCCATCCATCCATCAGTCCATCCATCCATCCATCAGTCCATACATCCATCCATCCATCAGTCCATCCATCCATCCATCCATCAGTCCATCCATCTATCCATCCATCAGTCCATCCATCCATCCATCAGTCCATCCATCTATCCATCCATCAGTCCATCCATCCGTCATCCATCAGTCCATCCATCCATCTATCCATCAGTCCATCCATCTATCCATCCATCAGTCCATCCATCCATCCATCAGTCCATCCATCCATCATCCATCAGTCCATCCATCCATCCATCCATCCATCCATCCATCAGTCCATCCATCCATCAGTCCATCCATCTATCCATCCATCAGTCCATCCATCCATCAGTCCATCCATCCATCAGTCTATCGATCCATCCATCCATCAGTCCATCCATCCATCCATCAGTCCATCCATCCATCCATCCATCAGTCCATCCATCTATCCATCCATCCATCAGTCCATCCATCCATCCATCCATCAGTCCATCCATCCATCATCCATCAGTCCATCCATCCATCCATCAGTCCATACATCCATCCATCCATCAGTCTATACATCCATCCATCCATCCATCCATCAGTCCATCCATCCATCAGTCCATCCATCAGTCTATACATCCATCCATCCATCCAGCAGTCCATCCATCCATCAGTCCATCCATCCATCCATCCATCCATCAGTCTATCATCATCCATCCATCAGTCCATCCATTCATCCATCCATCCATCAGTCTATACATCCATCATCCATCAATCAGTCTATACATCCATCCATCCATCCATCCATCCATCCATCAGTCTATACATCCATCCATCCATCAGTCTATACATCCATCCATCAGTCTATCCATCTATTCATCCATCAGTCCATCCATCCATCCATCCATCAGTCCATCCATCCATCAATCCATCCATCCATCAGTCTATCCATCCATCAGTCCATCCATCCATCAGTCCATCCATCCATCCATCAGTCTATCATCATCCATCCATCAGTCCATCCATTCATCCATCCATCCATCAGTCTATACATCCATCATCCATCAATCAGTCTATACATCCATCCATCCATCCATCCATCCATCAGTTTATACATCCATCCATCCATCCATCAGTCTATACATCCATCCATCCATCCATCAGTCTATACATCCATCCATCCATCCATCCATCAGTCTATACATCCATCCATCCATCCATCAGTCCATCCATCAGTCCATCCATCTATCCATCCATCCATCCGTCCATCCATCCATCAGTCAATCCATCTATCCATCAGTCCATCCATCCATCCATCCATCAGTCTATACATCCATCCATCCATCAGACCATCCATCCGTCCATCCATCAGTCCATCCATCAGTCCATCCATCCGTCATCCATCAGTCCATCCATCAGTCCATCCATCTATCCATCCATCAGTCCATCCATCCATCATCCATCCATCCATCCATCAGTCCATCCATCTATCCATCCATCAGTCCATCCATCCATCATCCATCAGTCCATCCATCCATCAGTCCATCCATCCATCCATCCATCCATCCATCCATCCATCCATCAGTCCATCCATCAGTCCATCCATCCATCAGTCCATCCATCCATCAGTCCATCCATCCATCCATCAGTCCATCCATCCATCCATCCATCCATCAGTCCATACATCCATTCATCCATCAGTCCATCCATCTATCCATCCATCAGTCCATCCATCCATCCATCCATCCATCCATCAGTCCATCCATCTATCCATCCATCAGTCCATCCATCCATCCATCAGTCCATCCATCTGTCATCCATCGGTCCATCCATCCATCCATCCATCAGTCCATCCATCTATCCATCCATCAGTCCATCCATCCATCCATCCATCAGTCCATCCATCCATCAGTCCATCCATCTATCCATCCATCAGTCCATCCATCCATCAGTCCATCCATCCATCAGTCCATCAGTCTATCCATCCATCCATCAGTCCATCCATCCATCCATCAGTCCATCCATCCATCCATCCATCAGTCCATCCATCCATCCATCAGTCCATCCATCCATCAGTCCATCCATCCATCAGTCCATCCATGCATCCATCCATCAGTCCATCCATCCATCCATCAGTCCATCCATCCATCCATCCATCCATCAGTCCATCCATTCATCCATCAGTCCATCCATCCATCCATCCATCCATCAGTCCATACATCCATCCATCCATCCATCAGTCTATACATCCATCCATCCATCCATTAGTCCATCCATCCATCAGTCCATCCATCAGTCTATACATCCATCCATCCATCCATCAGTCCATCCATCCATCAGTCCATCCATCCATCCATCCATCCATCCATCAGTCTATACATCCATCCATCAGTCTATACATCCATCCATCCATCCATCAGTCTATACATCCATCAGTCCATCCATCCATCCATCCATCAGTCTATACATCCATCCATCCATCCATCCATCAGTCTATACATCCATCCATCCATCCATCCATCAGTCTATACATCCTTCAGTCCACCCATCCATCCATCCATCCATCCATCCATCCATCAGTCTATACATCCATCCATCAGTCTATACATCCATCCATCCATCCATCCATCCATCAGTCTATACATCCATCCATCCATCCATCCATCAGTCTATACATCCATCCATCCATCAGTCTATACATCCATCCATCCATCCATCAGTCTATACATCCATCCATCCATCAGTCTATACATCCATCCATCCATCAGTCTATACATCCATCCATCCATCAATCCATCAGTCTATACATCAAAAAAACGGAATATCTTAGTATATTTATACTGTATATTACAACTTTTTCATAAAGAATCTTGATTTTATATATTGCAATTCTGATTTTTTTTGCAGAATATTTCTTGCAATTGCAAGTTTATTTTCATAATTCTGACTTATAAATTGCAATTGCGAGAAAAAAGTCAGATTTGCAAGATTATATCACAATTTTAAAGCATAAAGTCAGATTTGCGAGATATGATGATATTAATAACAATAAACTTTGTGTGTGTGCAGAGGCCCAGCGTCTGCCGTATTACGCCTCGTACGGCCGCGTTCGTCTGATGATTCACTCGTTCTGCACCAGTCATTATCTGGACCTCTTCATCACCCTCATCATCTGCATCAATGTGGTCACCATGAGCCTGGAGCACTACAGCCAACCACAGGTGAGCAGCACCGTCACATGACCCACTGCAGCCAATCAGCTGTTTGGTCCGAACCAGAGTTTGAGGCCTTGTCCTCACTAATACGTTTTCATTTCAAAACGCATTTTTTTCTCTCCGTTTTGGCCTTCCGTTCACACTGAGACGGCGTTATATTAATGAAAACGCTCTCCAGAGTGGATACATTTGAAAACACAGTTTCGCGTTGTGGTGTGGACTGTCAAAACGCAGGTATTTAAAAGCGATGATGTAAGTTTAGTCATGTGACGCATAATGTGCCAATAGATATTCGTGTTTATAGCGGTATTGTGCCTGTTATGTGCGGTTCACTTTCACACTGTTGCTGAAATATGTAAGTTCACACACTCTTCATATCACAGTCCTGCACAGATGACAGAAGATTCACTCGCATCTGCTGTCCTGCGGTGAAACATGAGAACAGTTTTAGCGTTTTAGACCGAACATATAATGATGAGTGAGAGCGACCTGGACCATCCGTGAATGAGGAGATATTCCGCTAAATAAAATGATCCTGCGCGATAACTTTATTATTTATGTTTCCGTCTGTATCATCTCAGAGCTTCTGTGAGGGTTTACGCATGCGCAGTAAAGGGGAAGTTAGTGTTTTCAGGCGTTTTCCAAAAGTTTCTCATCCACACCGAGACACCTGAAAACGCTAGTGTGGACGGAGAGCGCTTTTAAACGAAAAGCCTGAATCATCAGTGTGAGGACTAGTAGCATCTGTTTTCCACTGTAACGAGGTATTGACTTCAGGAACAAGAACACATGTGGGCGGGGCTTGATTGTGTCCGTGGGGAGTTGATTGGATGGTTGTGGTTTGCTATTGGCTGATCTCATGTGAGTGACAGGTTATAGCCCCGCCCTCATCATCAGAGAAGAGAAGAGACGCTGCGAGAGGAACTGATTCTCATTCATAATGTGCTTCCATAAATCATTTACAACAAACAGCAATATTTTAAGGATGCACCATTATGAAAATTTTGGCCAGTACCGATAACCGATAATTCTTTATATTTGATAACCGATATACTAGCCGATAAATCTAAGTCCAAATTTGAATGTAATTTTTGAGAGCCTGATTACAAAAGCCACGTCCCAAACACACAATTATGATGTTCTCGTTATGATGTTAGGTAACCGATAATGACAGACTTGTGTTGCACTGAACTGTATTTTCCTTTTTAAAGTGATTCCAATCATATTTCAAGCAATTCAAAACCATCATGTTGAACAGTGCGCATCTGAAGCGTCTCATAATCCATTATATATCGGCTTTAATATATCGGCCAAATTTTCATATCTGGCCGATAACAATAACATTAAAAATGAACATATATCGTCTGATACCGATACGGTGGCTGATATATCGTGCATCACTACAATATTCCATTACAAAAAACAAGATTTGTCAATTTTGGTTTCACGGTGACTTTTCAGAGATGCTGTAAGAGGGAAAGTTCTTGAATCCTTCAGAGTGTTTCTCTCAGTGAGGATGCGTGTGTGTGTCGGTCTCGTGAGATTCTCCTGTCTGGTTTCCCTCAGTCGCTGGACCTGACGCTTCAGTACTGCAACTACTTCTTCAGCTCCACGTTTGTGGTGGAGGCGACGCTGAAGCTCGTGGCGTTCGGCATCAGGCGCTTCTTCAAAGACAGGTAACGCCACGCTCCACACACACACAGGTAACGCCACGCTCCACACACACACACAGGTAACGCCACGCTCCACACACACACAGGTAACGCCACGCTCCACACACACACACACAGGTAACGCCACGCTCCACACACACACACACAGGTAACGCCACGCTCCACACACACACACACACAGGTAACCCCACGCTCCACACACACACACAGGTAACGCCACGCTCCACACACACACACAGGTAACGCCACGCTCCACACACACACAGGTAACGCCACGCTCCACACACACACACACAGGTAACGCCACGCTCCACACACACACACACAGGTAACGCCACGCTCCACACACACACAGGTAACGCCACGCTCCACACACACACACACACAGGTAACCCCACGCTCCACACACACACACAGGTAACGCCACGCTCCACACACACACACACACAGGTAACCCCACGCTCCACACACACACACAGGTAACGCCACGCTCCACACACACACACAGGTAACGCCACGCTCCACACACACACAGGTAACGCCACGCTCCACACACACACACAGGTAACGCCACGCTCCACACACACACACAGGTAACGCCACGCTCCACACACACACAGGTAACGCCACGCTCCACACACACACAGGTAACGCTACGCTCCACACACACACAGGTAACGCCACGCTCCACACACACACAGGTAACGCCACGCTCCACACACACACACACAGGTAACGCCACGCTCCACACACACACAGGTAACGCCACGCTCCACACACACACAGGTAACGCCACGCTCCACACACACACACACAGGTAACGCCACGCTCCACACACACACAGGTAACGCCACGCTCCACACACACACAGGTAACGCCACGCTCCACACACACACAGGTAACGCTACGCTCCACACACACACAGGTAACGCCACGCTCCACACACACACAGGTAACGCCACGCTCCACACACACACACACAGGTAACGCCACGCTCCACACACACACACACAGGTAACGCCACGCTCCACACACACACAGGTAACGCTACGCTCCACACACACACAGGTAACGCCACGCTCCACACACACACAGGTAACGCCACGCTCCACACACACACAGGTAACGCTACGCTCCACACACACACAGGTAACGCTACGCTCCACACACACACAGGTAACGCCACGCTCCACACACACACAGGTAACGCCACGCTCCACACACACACAGGTAACGCTACGCTCCACACACACACAGGTAACGCCACGCTCCACACACACAGGTAACGCCACGCTCCACACACACACAGGTAACGCCACGCTCCACACACACACAGGTAACGCCACGCTCCACACACACAGGTAACGCCACGCTCCACACACACACAGGTAACGCCACGCTCCACACACACACAGGTAACGCTACGCTCCACACACACACAGGTAACGCCACGCTCCACACACACAGGTAACGCCACGCTCCACACACACACAGGTAACGCCACGCTCCACACACACACACACAGGTAACGCTACGCTCCACACACACACAGGTAACGCCACGCTCCACACACACACACACACAGGTAACGCCACGCTCCACACACACAGGTAACGCCACGCTCCACACACACACAGGTAACGCCACGCTCCACACACACACACACACAGGTAACGCCACGCTCCACACACACAGGTAACGCCACGCTCCACACACACAGGTAACGCCACGCTCCACACACACAGGTAACGCCACGCTCCACACACACAGGTAACGCCACGCTCCACACACACACACACAGGTAACGCCACGCTCCACACACACACAGGTAACGCCACGCTCCACACACACACAGGTAACGCCACGCTCCACACACACACACAGGTAACGCCACGCTCCACACACACACAGGTAACGCCACGCTCCACACACACACAGGTAACGCCACGCTCCACACACACACACACACAGGTAACGCCACGCTCCACACACACAGGTAACGCCACGCTCCACACACACAGGTAACGCCACGCTCCACACACACAGGTAACGCCACGCTCCACACACACAGGTAACGCCACGCTCCACACACACACACACAGGTAACGCCACGCTCCACACACACACAGGTAACGCCACGCTCCACACACACACAGGTAACGCCACGCTCCACACACACACACAGGTAACGCCACGCTCCACACACACACAGGTAACGCCACGCTCCACACACACACAGGTAACGCCACGCTCCACACACACACAGGTAACGCCACGCTCCACACACACACACAGGTAACGCTACGCTCCACACACACACAGGTAACGCTACGCTCCACACACACACAGGTAACGCCACGCTCCACACACACACAGGTAACGCCACGCTCCACACACACACAGGTAACGCTACGCTCCACACACACACAGGTAACGCCACGCTCCACACACACAGGTAACGCCACGCTCCACACACACACAGGTAACGCCACGCTCCACACACACACAGGTAACGCCACGCTCCACACACACACAGGTAACGCCACGCTCCACACACACACACACACAGGTAACGCCACGCTCCACACACACACACACACACACAGGTAACGCCACGCTCCACACACACACACACACAGGTAACGCCACGCTCCACACACACACACACACACACAGGTAACGCCACGCTCCACACACACACAGGTAACGCCACGCTCCACACACACACAGGTAACGCTACGCTCCACACACACACAGGTAACGCCACGCTCCACACACACACACACACAGGTAACGCCACGCTCCACACACACAGGTAACGCCACGCTCCACACACACACAGGTAACGCCACGCTCCACACACACACACACACAGGTAACGCCACGCTCCACACACACACACAGGTAACGCCACGCTCCACACACACACAGGTAACGCCACGCTCCACACACACACACACAGGTAACGCCACGCTCCACACACACACAGGTAACGCTACGCTCCACACACACACAGGTAACGCTACGCTCCACACACACACAGGTAACGCCACGCTCCACACACACACAGGTAACGCCACGCTCCACACACACACAGGTAACGCTACGCTCCACACACACACAGGTAACGCCACGCTCCACACACACAGGTAACGCCACGCTCCACACACACACAGGTAACGCCACGCTCCACACACACACAGGTAACGCCACGCTCCACACACACACAGGTAACGCCACGCTCCACACACACACACACACAGGTAACGCCACGCTCCACACACACACACACACACACAGGTAACGCCACGCTCCACACACACACACACACAAGTAACGCCACGCTCCACACACACACACACACACACAGGTAACGCCACGCTCCACACACACACAGGTAACGCCACGCTCCACACACACACAGGTAACGCCACGCTCCACACACACACAGGTAACGCCACGCTCCACACACACACACACACAGGTAACGCCACGCTCCACACACACACACAGGTAACGCCACGCTCCACACACACACACACACAGGTAACGCCACGCTCCACACACACACACACACAGGTAACGCCACGCTCCACACACACACAGGTAACGCCACGCTCCACACACACACACACACACACACACACACAGGTAACGCCACGCTCCACACACACACACACACACACACACACACACAGGTAACGCCACGCTCCACACACACACACAGGTAACGCCACGCTCCACACACACACACACACAGGTAACGCCACGCTCCACACACACACACACACAGGTAACGCCACGCTCCACACACACACACACACAGGTAACGCCACGCTCCACACACACAGGTAACGCCACGCTCCACACACACACACAGGTAACGCCACGCTCCACACACACACACACACAGGTAACGCCACGCTCCACACACACAGGTAACGCCACGCTCCACACACACACACACACACACACAGGTAACGCCACGCTCCACACACACACACACACAGGTAACGCCACGCTCCACACACACACAGGTAACGCCACGCTCCACACACACACACACACACACAGGTAACGCCACGCTCCACACACACACAGGTAACGCCACGCTCCACA